>NC_057795.1:185263099-185277725 GCF_018294505.1 Triticum aestivum | reverse complement strand
AAAGGGCTTTAAAAGAAATGCCACAGTCGGACGTCGGGGCGACATCACAGAAAGGGCTTTAAAAGAAATGCCACAGTCGGACGTCGGGGCGACATCACAGAAAGGGCTTTATTCACAAGTAAATAATACTCATAATAAATATTCAATTCATGATAATAAACAGGTTAGTCCACCCACAGGAATAACATTTAACCGGACTTAGCACTCATGGGATTCACCGGAGTCTCTGTCATCAAACCGATACTGTTAGGACAAGATAATATGAATTTGGACATGGAATAGATGATTCAAGGAATGTATGACTCTGCAGAGTTTATACAAAAATTTTCCCACAGCCAACGGATTTCCGTAGTCACGAAGGACTAGTTCCGTTTACGGTTTTTCGGAAGAAAACACAGCTATCCAGTACACACCCATCCTACCTCTCGATGCCAGGACTCACCCTAGACATCGTCCAAGAAAAACTTTTGAGACGGGGAGATCACAATCTCGAATAGCATGGGATCAAATTTATATACGTGCGCTCTAAGGGGTGCCCCCCTCTCGGTCCCAACCGGAAACACCCATGCCCCCTGACCGGATGACTGGCTTTAATCCAGGGCCATGGAACCGTCATCCCGCCTCTCCTTTTGGTGTGTATCAGGAAAGCGGTTTGCAACTGACTAAACCGTATTCCTTGCGGAAAACATGTGGTAGTACAGGGAAGGAAATGAGAGGAACTGGACCGATACGGTTTGACACTGAAGTCATATAGTCTGGCATAAGACTGGCATGCTACGACACATGGCCATTTATACTCACATCCATCCACTTATGGATCATCGAACTCACTTACCTCAACATTGCTTAAAATAACGTTCATCGGTATGCTCATCAACATGCCATGAAACTAACTAAATGCAAAACATGCCAAGACACTCATCATGTCAAAAGTTCAAACATGCTTGCCTGGTTCAGAGTAGTCGGAGCCTAGCTCGGTGAAGTTCGCGGCTCCGTCACCTCCTTCGGTATCTACGGTATAAAGAAAATATATGCGCTATCGTAAATACCAAGGGGTGCACAAAAAGTATTCCAAATAAATCTGATAAAAAACTAGACAAAATTTTAAAGAGAACAGAAAAAAGAATCAATCAAAAATACCTTTCTGTTTAAAAGTTATAAGGGTTTTAATCCAGGGACTCATCTGTAATGAAACAGAAAGTTTCCAGGGGCTAGTTTATAAAAACAGAAAACGCTTCGGCAGAAACTACGCCAGCCCAAAGGGAAAGCGCATTTGGCAGAAGGCGTTTTCAGAAAATGCTTCGTTTAGAAAGGAGAGAGAGGCTGACAGCGGGTCCCACTTGTCATGTTTAAACTTTCAAATGGGAGGGACGAGGCTCGTCGGCGCCCGAGGGTTGCGGTGGTCGCCGGCGGCGATCCACGGCAAGGTAAGGGGATTGGAGGTTACCAACGTGCTCACCGTGTCCTTCCGCAATGGTGGGTGGTGGTGTTGGTCGCCGGGGAGCACCACGTCGACGGCGGTCTCAACTCCGGCGGACGGTGGTTTGGGCGTGGATGGAGCTCGTCGGAGAGGACTGCAAAGGCCAAATTGATGAGGGGGTTAGAGTACTGGGTGTGAGAGAGGGCTACGGACGAGGTTTGGGCGCCGGAGATGGCCTCACCGGAGTGAATCAAGCTGGAGGCCGAGGAGGAGCAAGGCGGCCGGAGTTGGGGAAGGAGACCTCCTCGAGGTCCTCCTGGTGGCTTGGCAGGGTCCTGGGGAGATGAAGTGAAGGTGCGTGCTCGAGGGCGAGCTCGGGTTCCTTTTTATAGGCGATTCGAGGCGGTGGCCGAGAACGGGGTTCTCCGGCGAAGCTTACGGCGGCGCAGGGCATTGGTCGGGGAGGATTAGGGGTCGAGCGCCGTCGTGGGGGTTCAATGGGTCCGTTTAGGTGCTAAACTGGCCGGGGTTTGGGTGTTTGGGTCGAGCTCGATGGAACGGGGGTGGCGCGGCCCGTCGGCGGCAGGGAGCACGTTCCGTGCTTGCCGGGCCACGATGATGGTGCCACGGGCGTGCGCTGGCATGCATGAGGCCACGTGGAGAGCTAGGGGGCTTTGGGCGGCGCTGAACGGCGTTCTGCCGTGGTGTGCCTTCTGTCGGCCGCCACGGGAGGTCCCGACGCCGCAGAAGACGCCGGCGAGGGCGGGCCAGCGCGCCACCGACGCCAGGAAGGCTCCACGCACGCGTGTGAAGCTCCGGACAAGAGGGAGGGGCTGCGAGCATCGAGCCAAACGCACTGTGAGCTTGTGACTGAACTCTGAAGAAAACGACACTATAAAACTGAATTTTACTGAACTTTACTGAAAATGCAAAGAACAGTGCAGCTCAGGTGTTCGACAGAATGCTTTTGGCATCTAGGGATTTTTCCTTGAGCTGAAATTTGGTGGAGTGGCTACTCTTTGCTCCAGTAGGCTGCATGATTTTTGGTGGAATTTTTGGAGGAGTGTAGATATGAATTTCATCAAATTTGTCAAATCTGGTCCAAACTTGTAGTGAGTGAAATTTGAAATATTTGAAAAGAAGAAGAGTGGATCAAGATGGTTCTAGGTTGTGGGTACTAAAGACAATCCAGGGAAGTTGGTTTGGGATAAAAACTCAAAGGCAAAGTGGTACTTGCTTTGAAAATCACTTAGGCTCAAAATAATTGGCAAAAATGTTTTGGGAGATAAAATAATTGAAATAAAAACCAAAACTTGTTTGGACTTGTTGAGACAGAGGATTTAAATTTCTCAAAGGTGGAGGGAGGGGTTTTGAGAAGATTTACTATAGGAGACATGGTAAAACCATGGGTGGTTTCAAAAAGAAAGAAGTCCCAAAACTCCTAGGGTTTCTTTTTTTTAAATCAAAATAAATAAGTTTGAGAGGGTAACAACCAGAAGGAAAAGCTTCCAAAAGTTCAACACCAAATTTGAAAGGGAAAAGAAAATCCTTGCCAAAGGAAAGGAAGTTTTTAAGAGGAAGGATTTCTGGAAAAGAAATTTTAAATGCCCTCTTTTAAAATCCAACAAAGTTTTTGATGAAAACCAAATTAAAATTTTGGAGTGTCACAACACCTACCCCCTTAGGAAAAATCTCGTCCCCGAGATTTCAGCTGATCCTTAAATAAGTGTGGATGCTCTGTCCGAAGAAAATCCTCTCTTTCCCAAGTTGCTTCACTGTCGGTGTGATTGCTCCACTGGACTTTGAAAAACTTGATGGTCTTCTGTCGGGTCCTCCTTTCAGACTCCTCTAATATTCTTACGGGGTGTTCCCGATAAGTGAGGTCTGGCTGCACGTCAATGTTTTCATGGGATACTTGTTTCTCTGGGTTGCTTACGCACTTCCTCAATTGCGAGACATGGAACACGTCATGGACATCGGATAATTCCTCGGGTAAGTCTAGCTGGTAGGCTACCGTGCCTCTTCGTGCCCTTATACAGAAAGGTCCGATGAATCTTGGTGCTAGCTTCCCTTTAATCTTGAATCGTTGCAATCCTCTCATAGGGGATACTCTCAGGTATACGAACTCACCGGGTTCGAAGCTGACCCTACGATGTTTCTGATCATAATAACTCTTCTGTCAACTTTGAGCGGTCTTAAGTCGGTCTCTGATTAGCTTGACCTTTTCCTCGGCTTCTCTGAGCATGTCTGGTCCGAAGATGCGGCTGTCTCCAGTCTCTGACCAATTTAACGGGGTACGACATCTTCGTCCGTATAAAGCCTCAAATGGTGCCATTTGTAGGCTGGCCTGGTAGCTATTTTTGTACGAGAACTCGGCGAATGGCAGGCTTTCTTCCCAACTGGTTCCATATGTGAGGACACATGCTCTCAGCATGTCTTCTAAAACCTGGTTTACGCGTTCTATTTGTCCATCAGTCTGTGGGTGGTATGCGGTACTGAAGGCTAGTTGGGTTCCCAGAGCCTGTTGCAAATGCTCCCAAAATCTTGAGACGAACTGAGTGCCTCTGTCGGATATTATAGTCTTCGGGACACCGTGTAGACAAACTATGCGGGAAAGATAAATCCTGGCAAGCCTCTGAGTGGTGTGGGTCATCTTTATTGGAATAAAGTGTGCCACTTTGGTTAACCTGTCAGTGATGACCCATATGGCATCATTCCCGTGTCGTGACCGAGGTAGTCCGACAATGAAATCCATCCCTATTTCATCCCATTTCCACTCAGGTATTTTGTTTGGTTGCAGTAGTCCGGCTGGTCTCTGATGCTCAGCTTTTATGCGTTGACATGAGTCGCAACATGCAATGAAGGTGGCTATGTCCCTCTTCATACCGTGCCACCAAAATCTTTCCTGAATATCTTTATACATTTTGGTTCCTCCAGGCTGGATCGAGTACGGGGCGGTGTGGGCTTCAGCTAAAATTTGCTGTTTAAGGTCTTCTATGTTTGGCACGCAGAGCCTTTCTCCATACCACAATATTCCTTCATTGTCTATGACGAATTCCGAGGCCTTGCCCATACTCAACTTTCTTTTGATGCCTTCGATGCTGGTGTGACCGGGCTGAGCTCCTTTAATTTTCCCCACAAGGTCGGGTTGTATTTCCAAGTTTGATATGGTGCCTTCTGCTACAATTATCAAGTTGAGCTTGGCAAATTCTTGTTGGAATTCGGGCCTCAAGCTGTGCAGATTGTTTTCGTCGGAGCCGGGGTTCCGACTAAGGGCATCGGCCACTACATTTGCTTTCCCTGGATGGTAATGGATACCAACATCATAATCTTTTACCAACTCCAACCAACGTCGTTGCCGTAAGTTTAGTTCTGGCTGTGTGAAAATATATTTGAGACTTTTGTGATCCGTATATATTTCACATCGATTCCCAAGTAAGAAATGCCTCCATTCCTTGAGTGCATGAATAACTGCTGCCATCTCTAAGTCATGAGTGGGATAATTTTCCTCATGCTTGCGAAGTTGCCTTGAAGCGTAGGAGACAACCTTGCCTTCCTGCATCAACACGCATCCGAGACCCTTTCTGGATGCGTCACAATATACTTCAAAATTCTTGTGTATGTCGGGTACAATTAATACCGGTGCTGTCGTTAACTTCCGCTTTAGCTCTTGGAAACTTTTCTCGCAGGCTTCTGTCCATTCAAACTTCTTATCTTTCTTGAGCAACTGTGTCATAGGCTTGGCTATGGTGGAGAATCCTTCAATAAATTTGCGGTAATATCCTGCCATTCCCAAGAAACTCCGTATGTCTGTTACGCTGGCTGCTGACTTCCAGCCAAGTATGGCCTTGACTTTCTCTAGGTCCACTGCGATACCGTCTTGGGTCAGTACTTGGCCTAGAAAGCCTACTTGTCTTAGCCAAAATTCGCACTTGCTGAACTTGGCATACAATTGGTGTTTTCTGAGCTCTCCTAGCACAATCCTGAGATGTTCTGCATGCTCTTCTGGTGTCTTGGAGTATACCAGAATATCGTCGATGAATACCACGACAAACTTGTCCATAAACTTCATAAAAACTTTGTTCATGAGGTGAACAAAATATGCTGGGGCGTTAGTTAATCCAAATGGCATCACTGTGAACTCGTACAGTCCATATCTGGAGGTGAAGGCTGTTTTGGGGATATCGTCCATTCGTACCTTCAATTGATGGTATCCTGACCTTAAGTCAATTTTTGAGAATACCTTGGCCTGAGCGAGTTGATCAAACAAATCGTTTATCCTTGGCATCGGGTATTTGTTTTTGACTGTGACCATGTTAAGTGCTCGATAGTCAATACACAATCTCAACGTTCCATCCTTCTTTTTGGCAAATAAAATTGGTGATCCCCAAGGTGAGGAGCTGGCTCGAATGTATCCTTTGTCTAGCAATTCCTTTATTTGTTTCTTCAACTCAACTAATTCGGATGGTGCCATTCGGTACGCTTTCTTTTATTTGGGGGTGGTTCCTGGTGCGAGCTCAATGCTGAATTCTATCTCTCGGTCTGGTGGCATGCCTGGTAGCTCTTCAGGGAATACATCTGGAAATTCACACACTACTGGAACCTTGTTTAGCTCAGAAACGTCCACCTTATTTAATCTCGGTTGCCGGGGTATTTTTCCTTCCTTGGCTGATACTCTTATTGTCTTCCCATGGTTGTGTGTGAGAATTACAGTCCTGTTGAAATAGTCGATAAACCCCTTGTTGGTGGTTAGCCAATCCATCCCTAGGATGACATCCAGTCCTTTATTTTCCAATACAATAAGATTTGCGTGAAACTCCAAACTTTCAAACTCAATGACCACATTCTGACAGTAATTCTGAGTAACTTGCTGAATCCCAGGGGACTTGATGATTATGGATTTCTCCAAAGGAAGCATCGAAAAATTATTTTGCAAAGCAAAACTTTTCGAAATGAAAGAGTGAGAAGCTCCAGAATCAAACAAAACCATTGCAGGTATTGTGTTGACAGGAAACGTACCGAGTACGATATCCGGAGCATTTTGTGCCTCCTCTTTGGTTACGTGGTTCAGATGACCCTTCCTGTGGTTATTGTTGGGATTGAAATTGTTTCGCTTGGGCGCTGAATTATTGCCGCCGTTGTTCGGCTTTGGGGTTGAGTTCCTTGGCTTGGGGCACTGTTTGGCATAGTGCCCTTCTTCTCCACAAGCGTAACAAGTAACGCCGGGGCGATAGGTGAATTCCTTGTCCCTTGCATGAAAATTCTTGATTGGGCGTGAGACATTGGATGAGGATTTGTGTGTCCCACCCTTTTGAAAATCTGTCCTGCTTCGGTGATTGCGAGCATGGTTAGTTTGGTCCCTTTTTCGCTTGCGGATATCTTCCAGACTGCGTCTCTCATTTTCCAGAGTAATGGCTTTGTCCACCAGTGTTTTAAAATCAGGAAAAGTGTGCATGACTAGTTGGCATTTAAGCGCGGGCGCCATACCGTCAAGGAATTTCTCCATCTTCTTGATTTCAGTCATACGCTCTTCATTGGCGTAGCGGGACAATAGAGTAAATTGACTGTTGTAATCTGACACTGTCATGTTCCTTTGTTTGAGGTCATCGAACTCTCTCTTCTTGATTTTCATAATACTCTTAGGAATGTGTGCACCACGGAAACCTTCCTTGAAATCATCCCAGGTTATGTCATTTTCGTTGGGATGCATGTGCAGAAAATTCTCCCACCACGATGCGGCTGCTCCTGTGAGATAGTGCGGAGCATACAATACCTTTTCGGGGTCTGAACATTTTGCAATAATTAATTTCCTCTCCATATCTCGAAGCCAGTCCTCGGCTTCAAGAGGTTTGTCAGTGTGAGAAAATGTTTGGGGATGTGTCTTCTGAAGCTCAGATAACTTGGATTGCTGCTGATACTGTCCATGGTGATTCCCCATGTTGATGACTTGGTTCACCATTTCATGATGTTGTTGCTGACTCTGTTCATAAAGGCGGCACATTTGGGAAAGTGTCGTTTCACTGTTCTGTTGACTCGACTGCCCTTGTGTGAAATTGTTGCCTGGTTGAGTGTCATAATCTTCCTCTGGCGGAGTAGGCATGGTGCGAGTCCAAGGACGAGACATTTTTCACTCTGGGGATATATTTTGTAAAACTCATAAGAAAAGCGAAGATGGTCGCAAAAACAAATCCAAAATTGCACAAGGATGGCAAATAATTAAAATGACCAAGATCACTTAAGAAAACAAATCGAATTGCACACGGAGAAGGACTGCTCATTACATATCTTACACGCGGGCGATAATTATACAATACATCACTCAGGATATGCGTACATAATCCTGACATGTTATTTAGGCTAGTGCACTTCTCCAGTTCCTACATGATGCGCAAACAGGCTACTCCTCACAACCTATGTACATATCTTACAAAGCGGTACATCGCATGACGGGCAAGCGCACTCAGCCGGAAATGTTGATGATCTCCTTGGCCCTGCCAAGGGTGAGGCGCACTGAGGCTGGGGACTCGACCTCCTCCTCACTAATAGGCTCCAGACGTGAAGGGCTGCGTCGAGTAGATGGAGCGGGTGCCAGGTGCGGAGCAACACGAATAGGAGTAGGCACAACGGGTGGTGCAGTGCGCGCTGGAGTGGGCGCAATGGCCTGGTTGAACTCTTCGGTGGTAGGCAGGCGACGACTAGGTGCATAAGATGCTGATGACGAGACAAAAGTCAGTGGCGGTGCGGCGGGTAGGAGCTCCCTCCTGTTGGCGGCACAGCCATGGACTGAGTCCATGCGGGCAGCTACGAAGTCGTCCACCAGGTTGTCGAAGGCTGCCTCCAAAGCCCGAAGATACTCAATAAGCATCTCAAAAGCCTCATCTCGTTCTCCTCTGGGGCAGGAGAATGCGTAGTGACAGGTGTAAGGCACATGGCATGGAAGATAGTGGTAGCGACGAGTCTTCATCGCGGGAAGGACATCCCTGAGGCGAGCTATCGCCTCACGGGCTGCCATCTGCATAGGATGCCTCTCCGTAGGCATGGCTCTTCCCACGAACCGGAAGCAGCGTAACTCACCACGCCCTCCCCTGAATTGCACCATGGCCTGGTGCATGGTCAGACTGTTGTTGACCTTGTGCTGGTAGAGTGTGAAGACTGGGTGCACAGACGGCCCCATCGCGACCTGAACGATGAAGGAGAGAAGCTTGACGAACCCATCGGGCACGTTGGCGAAGGTCTGAGACTCGCAGCTGTTGTCGGCCATCTACAAAGGTAAGCAAAAATTCTGAATGGTCAGATCATAAATTTATGCTGACAGTCAGAAAATGACTACAATTGCAAAAATATAAATTAGCTCTATCATGCTAATAACCAATTAGCGATCGCACCTAGTAGCTTCCTATAGTCAGCCTGGCTCTGGTACCAAGCTTGTCACGACCGGTTTTCCAATAAAAATATTTATTGAGAAACCAATCTTTTGAGTCCAGTATGAGAGAAATCCTCCTCACTGGTAGACAAATTCTTGATACAATAAACCAGTAGCATAGGATATATTACAGGGTTGAGCTAGGGCTGCTCAACAAATTATTACAAGCGCGCCAATAATTATACATAATGGCGGATATAACACAATGGTGTGGTGGCATACTACTGACTCGAGGATAAAGTGATGGTGGAATAACACAGTGGGGAGTGTGATAACATGACTCTCAAACTGGCATCTCATCGAGCGTCGAGGTGAGGCTCGATAAATTTATTCGGGTTGCGGAAGCGGATATAATACAGGGACCAAATCCAGGGTCGCACGAGACTGACTAGGATTCCTCTAGGCATCGGACTCGCTATCGAACTCTTCATCCATGAGATCGCCTTCGTCGGCATCTGGCCAAATCAACAAGCCAGTGAGTACTTTGAAAGTACTCGCAAGACAATTCGGACGTAAGATATAACAAATGCATTCATGAATACGTCATGATTAAGTCACCAATGTACATTTAAAGTATTAGCAGGCAAGGTAAGCAAAGAGGGAATCGGCGGTAGTCCACCTGAAATCCCGACAGAAATATAAATGGAAACCGATCGGGTGTCTGAAGCGACGCCTCGAAAGGTGAACAAATAAATAAAGGAGAAAAATCATGCCACAGTCGGGTGTCTTAGCGACACCACATAAAGGGCTTTAAAAGAAATGCCACAGTCGGACGTCGGGGCGACATCACAGAGAGGTCTTTAAAAGAAATGCCACAGTCGGACGTCGGGGCGACATCACAGAAAGGGGTTTAAAAGAAATGCCACAGTCGGACGTCGGGGCGACATCACAGAAAGGGCTTTAAAAGAAATGCCACAGTCGGACGTCGGGGCGACATCACAGAAAGGGCTTTAAAAGAAATGCCACAGTCGGATGTCGGGGCGACATCACAAAAAGGGCTTTATTCACAAGTAAATAATACTCATAATAAATATTCAATTCATGATAATAAGCAGGTTAGTCCACCCACAGGAATAACATTTAACCGGACTTAGCACTCATGGGATTCACCGGAGTCTCTGTCATCAAAATGATACTGTTAGGACAAGATAATACGAATTTGGACATGGAATAGATGATTCAAGGAATGTATGACTCTGCAGAGTTTGTACAAAAGTTTTCCCACAGCCAACGGATTTCCGTAGTCACGAAGGACTAGTTCCGTTTACGGTTTTTCGGAAGAAAACACAGCTATCCAGTACACACCCATCCTACCTCTCGATGCCAGGACTCACCCTAGACATCGTCCAAGAAAAACTTTTGAGACGGGGAGATCACAATCTCGAATAGCATGGGATCAAATTTATATACGCGCGCTCTAAGGGGTGCCCCCCTCTCGGTCCCAACCGGAAACACCCATGCCCCCTGACCGGATGACTGGCTTTAATCCAGGGCCATGGAACCATCATCCCGGCCTCTCCTTTTGGTGTGTATCAGGAAAGCGGTTTGCAACTTACTAAATTGTATTCCTTGCGGAAAACATGTGGTAGTACAGGGAAGGAAATGAGAGGAACTAGACCGATACGGTTTGACACTGAAGTCATATAGTCTGGCATAAGACTGGCATGCTACGACACTGCCATATTACCCATCCTCATGCCAACACATGGCCATTCATACTCACATCCATCCACTTATGGATCATCGAACTCACTTACCTCAACATTGCATAAAATAACGTTCATCGGTATGCTCATCAACATGCCATGAAACTAACTAAATGCAAAACATGCCAAGACACTCATCATATCAAAAGTTCAAACATGCTTGCCTGGTTTAGAGTAGTCGGAGCCTAGCTCGGTGAAGTTTGCGGCTCCGTCACCTCCTTCGGTATCTACGGTATAAAGAAAATATATGCGCTATCGTAAATACCAAGGGGTGCACAAAAAGTATTCCAAATACTTTTCAAATAAATCTGATAAAAAACTAGACAAAATTTTAAAGATAACAGAAAAAGAATCAATCAAAAATACCTTTCTGCTTAAAAGTTATAAGGGTTTTAATCCAGGGACTCATCTGTAATGAAACAGAAAGTTTCCAGGGGCTAGTTTATAAAAACAGAAAACGCTTCGGCAGAAACTACGCCAGCCCAAAGGGAAAGCGCATTTGGTAGAAGGCGTTTTCAGAAAACGCTTCGTTTAGAAAGGTCAGAGAGGCTGACAACGGGTCCCACTTGTCATGTTTAAACTTTCAAATGGGAGGGACGAGGCTCGTCGGCGCCCGAGGGCTGCGGTGGTCGCCGGCGGCGATCCACGGCGAGGTAAGGGGATTGGAGGTTACCAACGTGCTCACCGTGTCCTTCCGCAACGGTGGGTGGTGGTGTTGGTCGCCGGGGAGCACCACGTCGACGGCGGTCTCAACTCTGGCGGACGGTGCTTCAGGCGTGGATGGAGCTCGTTGGAGAGGACTGCAAAGGCCAAATTGATGAGGGGGTTAGAGTACTGGGTGTGAGAGAGGGCTACGGACGAGGTTTGGGCGCCGGAGATGGCCTCACCGGAGTGAATCAAGCTGGAGGCCGAGGCGGAGCAAGGCGGCCGGAGTTGGGGAAGGAGACCTCCTCGAGGTCCTCCTGGTGGCTTGGCAGGGTCCTGGGGAGATGAAGTGATGGTGCGTGCTCGAGGGCTAGCTCGGGTTCCTTTTTATAGGCGATTCGAGGCGGTGGCCGAGAACGGGGTTCTTCGGCGAAGCTTACGGCAGCGCAGGGCATTGGTCGGGGAGGATTAGGGGTCGAGCGCCGTCGTGGGGGTTCAATGGGTCCGTTTAGGTGCTAAACTGGCCGGGGTTTGGGTGTTTGGGTCGAGCTCGACGGAACGGGGGTGGCGCGGCCCGTCGGCGGCAGGGAGCACGTTCCGTGCTTCCCGGGCCACGGTGATGGTGCCACGGGCGTGCGCTGGCATGCATGAGGCCACGTGGAGAGCCAGCGGGCTTTGGGCGGCGCTGAACGGCGTTCTGCCGTGGTGTGCCTTCTGTCGGCCGCCACGGGAGGTCCCGACGCCGCAGAAGACGCCGGCGAGGGCGGGCCAGCGCGCCACCGACGCCAGGAAGGCTCCACGCACGCGTGTGAAGCTCCGAACAAGAGGGAGGGGCTGCGAGCATCGAGCCAAACACACTGTGAGCTTGTGACTGAACTCTGAAGAAAACGACACTGTAAAACTGAATTTTACTGAACTTTACTGAAAATGCAAAGAACAGTGCAGCTCCAGGTGTTCGACAGAATGCTTTTGGCATCTAGGGATTTTTCCTTGAGCTGAAATTTGGTGGAGTGGCTACTCTTTGCTCCAGTAGGCTGCATGATTTTTGGTGGAATTTTTGGAGGAGTGTAGATATGAATTTCATCAAATTTGTCAAATCTGGTCCAAACATGCAGTGAGTGAAATTTGAAATATTTGAAAAGAAGAAGTGTGGATCAAGATGGTTCTAGGTTGTGGGTACTAAAGACAATCCAGGGAAGTTGGTTTGGGATAAAAACTCAAAGGCAAAGTGGTACCTGCTTTGAAAATCACTTAGGCTCAAAATAATTGGCAGAAATGTTTTGGGAGATAAAATAATTGAAATAAAATCCAAAACTTGTTTGGACTTGTTGAGATAGAGGATTTAAATTGCTCAAAGGTGGAGGGAGGGGTTTTGAGAAGATTTACTATAGGAGACATGGTAAAACCATGGGTGGTTTCAAAAAGAAAGAAGTCCCAAAACTCCTAGGGTTTCTTTTTTTTAAATGAAAATAAATAAGTTTGAGAGGGTAACAACCAGAAGGAAAAGCTTCCAAAAATTCAACACCAAATTTGGAAGGGAAAAGAAAATCCTTGCCAAAGGAAAGGAAGTTTTTAAGAGGAAGGATTTCTGGAAAAGAAATTTTAAATGCCCTCTTTTGAACTCCAACAAAGTTCTTGATGAAAACCAAATTAAAATTTTGGAGTGTCACAGTCCCTGGCCTTGTTGTGGGCGGCTAGCCATTGGGGAGAGCACCACTCATCCACAAACCTCTTCCAATAGTCCATCTTATCCGCATACCATCTCGGGGGCACCTAAGTTAGAAAAAGTGAAATTTCAGCGCTATGCATACGTATCAAATCAAGGAAACTGGTACAAGGCCTTAAGAATAGGTAATTATCGCCATGTACTTGTCCTTACTCAGATACTTGAGGCGACACTTCTTCTTCTGCCTCCTGATGTTGGTCGAGGCATAGTAGTCTCAGACATCCTGGACCCAAGCCTCATGCTGTGTGTTCTGAAATAGGCGCTTGCACTCGGCTTCGAGAACCATAGCCGCGTCTGCCTTGTGTTCCTCAAGACACATGTAGAAGGTTTGCAATCAAACAAGACAACACCGATCATTAGTACAATCACTAGGTACTGTTGATTTTAAATTTTGTAAAGCGGAACTTACCCAAAACCATTATCTCACAATGTCGGCCACCGTCTCGCACACGACACCGCCAACCATCTCTCCCAGCGGGGCTGGGGCAGCCTGGTACAGCTCCCAGATGAGTTCTGGTTGTGGAATCTCACCCTCACCGGGCAACGTGACCCACCCCGGAAGTGGTGCCAGACTAGAGTACCGAGGACCTGGTTGGGCCTGCGGACACCATCTGCGTGTACCCAACCCCTGCAGTATGACAAGGCCAACACATTAGATATTAATTTGCACAAACATGAAGGCAAAAGGTTAAAAAATACTAAATTAATGCACTTACTTCTCCCTATTAAGCTGAATCAACCACCTCTGGTCGCGGGTCGCCGGCACGGACGGTAGCTTTGTACCACCACGCTGGTAGACCTTCTTGCCCTCCTCAACCCGCTCGCTCTCTCTCTAGCTATCCTCAGATAAGGTCTCCTCTAGATCATCATCATGGTCGCTAGTCTCCGGAGTCATGTGTGGCGAAGACTCTGGGACCCTAGTCTCCTGGGAGGAAGACTGTTGGACCCGAGTCTCCTGGGAGGAAGACAGTGGGAGCCGAGGCTTAGCGACCAGAGGCTCGTCGACCCGTGGCTCGGCAACCAGAGGCTCGTCGTCCTGAGGCTCGTGGACCGGAGTTCGACACGGGTCCAGGTCAGACGGGTCCAGCTGAAATGGAGCACTCTGGTGGTCCGGGGACTCAGCGGGGGGTGGCGGCGAGGAAGGTAGAACAACCTTCCTACTTCTGCCAGCGCCCCGTCCACCTGTACCTGCAACCCTCTTCTTCCCCGACCCCCTCTCCCAGCCAAAGAAGAAGCGCTCGCCGAAGGTGCTGGGGGTGTGTGCATGTTGTCTACAAGCGCCCTCCGAAGGTTCTGCGGTGGAATAACAACACCCCACCCACGCGCCGAGGTAGGAGGCTCGGAGCGCTCTCGACCCAAGCCCACCATCTGTCAACACCTGCAATGATAAAGATTAAACAAAATTAGTACAACATAAACATTAAAAAATAGTGTGTATCATCATCATTAACATAATAAAAAACGGGGTCTCGTGTCGGGGGTCGGGGTGTCGGTGGTGTCGTGTCCGGGTGCTGTGTCGGGGTCAGGGTGCCCCTCGGCAACCCTCGACCATCGGCAAGCCGCGGGGGTTGGGGTGTCGGTGGTGTCGTGTCGAGGGTCGAGGGGTCAGCGTGTCAGGGTGTCATGTCGAGGATCGAGGTGTTGGGGTGTCGTGGTCAAGGGTCGAGGGGTCGGGGTGTCATGTCAAGGATTGAGGGGTCGGGGTG
>NC_057795.1:185118825-185262480 GCF_018294505.1 Triticum aestivum | reverse complement strand
CGGCGACAAGCGGCACTCCTCGGGGGCGGTCAACCGACGGCTGCAGCGGGGAGGCAGCGACGGGGAGGCTCGGGAGGGGATGGGGAGGCAGGGAGGGGGCAACGACCAGGCGGGGTGGGGGAGGGCGGCGACGGGGCGATGACGGAGAGGTGGTGGGCTGGTGGGGGCGGTGGGGCGGTGTAGGGCGACGGGGCGGCGACGGTTCTTGTCAGGCAAAGAGGAGAGGAGGAGAAAGAGAGAGGGCAACAGTGGGGGCGCGGGTCATTATCTTATTTTGAAGCATTGTCGTTCGTGTCACCTTTGCCATCCGCAAGCTGATGGCAACGGCCTCTTTGGCGCCAGCTGGTGGACGGCAAAGAGGGGGCCCGTTATGGCTTAATAGCCAGTGGGCCAAACACCCTCTTTGCCATCAGCTAGCAGACAGCAAAGAATCGGCCAAATAATGGCTGATGGCAAAGCATTACTTTGTCGTCGGCTTTCTCGTGACTGATGGCAAAGAATTTCTTTGTCGTCCGCTAGCAGACGACAAAGAGGTGGCAGACGACAAATCTTCTGATTCTAGTAGTGGAGAGAGCATCATGAAGAATATGACTAGCACATTTAATTCTAACCCACTTCCTATGCCTAGGGATTCTAAGAGCAAACAATTCATGGGAGCAAGAATCGACTAGCATAGGAATGCAAAACAAGCAAAACTTCAAGATTTTAAGCACATAGAGAGGAAACTTGAAATTATTGCAATTCCTACAAGCATATATTCCTCCCTCATAATAATTTTCAGTGGCATCATGAATGAATTCAGCAATATAACCATCACATAAAGCACTATTTCCATGATCTACAAGCATAGAAATTTTATTACTCTCCACATAAGCAAATTTCTTCTCATTCGGAATAGTGGGAGTATCATAAGAAACTCGAATGCTATAAATTATTTCCACATTAAAAGAGTAAGGTTCAGAAAAAGGGTATTCATAATCATGACAAGTTTTATTAATATAATCATCACCACTTTTATAACATAAGTGTCATCACAATAATCATCATAAGTAGCAACTTTGTTCTCATCAAAATCGATTCAGACCTCTTCCAAAATAGTGGAATCATTACTAAATAAAGTCATGACCTCTCCAAATCCACTTTTATAATTACCACATTAAGATTCAACGCCCTCCGAGATATGGGGATTATTACTTCCTAAAGTTGACACTCTTCCAAACCCACTTTCATCAATATAATCATCATAAATAGGAGGCATGCTATCATCATAATAAATTTGCATATCAAAACTTGGGATACTAAAATATCATCTTCATTAAGCATAACATCCCCAAGCTTGGGAATAACATTAATTGTAACAATTGAATTCTCAAACATGTCATTCTCATCAAACATAGCATCCCCAAGCTTGGGCCTTTGCATATCATAAGAATAATCACTCTCATCATTAGTAGTATGGATAGCACCAATAGTATAGCAATTATTGTCATCACGATGAGTAATAGGCATAACAATAATAGGAACAACATCATTTGGGAGGGATACCTTTTACCTTTGCTTCTCCATCTTTTCTTTTTCTTCTCCAAATTATGTGTGGGTTTAATCCTCTTTTTGGACTTCCTTAGTAGTGGGATTTGTTGAATAGAAGGCTCCTCCTCGTTACCTGATTCATCATAAGAAATAATAGGAGGATATTGGGAAACCTCTTCCCTTTCATTAGTATTCTGTTCATCTTCTATTTGTTTCCTTGTCTTTATGTAATTGGCAATATAAGGATTTTCAATGCACTTCACCGCACAATACATATAAATTTCCTCTAGATCAAAAGCAAGAAATCTCTCAAGGTTATATTCTAGAATGCCCTTAGTTATACGTTTCATTTCTTCATATCCATATGCAAACTAAGTTCATTATGATGTGAAAGGGAAATCAAGTCATCACAACTTTTGGACATGATTTGATCATGAAATAATTTGCATTGGAGTTTTAAATGACCATGTTCATTGCAAAGTTCACAAGGATGGCTAAAAATATTAAGTTTTTCAGCACAAGCATCTAGCCTATCTTGCAACCATTTAGTTTCTAAATACTTATGCATATTGCAAAATCTATCTTCCCTATTTGGTGTGTATTTGCAAACTCTATGCACTCCACAAAAGTTGACATGCTTATAAGAGGCATTTTTATCATGACTAGTTCAATCATCATTAGTACTATGGATATTCAAAGAGTTCATACTAATTACATTGCAATCAAGCTCATCATTCAAAGATTGTATACCAAACATTCTATTGCATTCTTCTTCTAACACTTTGGCACAACTATCAGAATCCTTATTTTCACGAAAGACATTAAAAAGATGAAGCATATGAGGCAACCTCAATTCCATATTTTTTTGTAGTTTTATTTTGTAAACTAAACTAGTGATAAAACAAGAAACTAAAAGATTCGATAGCAAGATCTAAAGATATACCTTCAAGCACTAACCTCCCCAACAACACCGCCAAAAAATAGCTTGATGTCTACTATGCAACCTTCTTGTAGACGTTGTTGGGCCTCCAAGTGCATAGGTTTGTAGGACAGTAGAAAATTTCCCTCAAGTGGATGACCTAAGGTTTATCAATCTGTGGGAGGCGTAGGATGAAGATGGTCTCTCTCAAACAACCCTGCAACCAAATAACAAAGAGTCTCTTGTGTCCCCAACACACCCAATACAATGGTAAATTGTATAGGTGCACTAGTTCGGCGAAGAGATGGTGATACAAGTGCAATATGGATGGTAGATATAGGTTTTTATAATCTGAAAACATAAAAACAGCAAGGTAGAAAGTAACAGAAGTGAGCAAAAACGGTATTGCAATGCTTAGAAACAAGGCCTAGGGTTCATACTTTCACTAGTGCAAGTTCTCTCAACAATTATAACATAATTGGATCATATAACTATCCCTCAACATGCAACAAAGAATCACTCCAAAGTCACTAATAGTAGAGAACAAACGAAGAGATTATTGTAGGGTACGAAACCACCTCAAAGTTATTCTTTCCGATCAATCCATTGGGCTATTCCTATAAGTGTCACAAACAGCCCTAGAGTTCGTAGTAACGTAACACCTTAAGACACAAATCAACCAAAACCCTAATGTCACCTAGATACTCCAATGTCACCACAAGTATCCGCGGGTTTGATTATACAATATGCATCACACAATATCAGATTCATCTATTCAAACCAACACAAATAACTTCAAAGAGTGCCCCAAAGTTTCTACCGGAGAGTCAAGACGAAAACGTGTGCCAACCCCTATGCATAAGTTCACAAGGTCACAGAACCCGCAAGTTGATCAACAAAACATACATCAAGTAGATCACGTGAATATCCCATTATCAACACAGTTAAGCACATGCAAGACATACATCAAGTGTTCTGAAATCCTTAAAGACTCAATCCGATAAGATAACTTCAAAGGGAAAACTCAATCCATTACAAGAAGGTAGAGGGGGAGAAACATCATATGATCCAACTATAATAGCAAAGCTCGCGATACATCAAGATCGTGCCATATCAAGAACACAAGAGAGAGAGAGAGAGATCAAACACATAGTTACTGGTACATACCCTCAGCCCCGAGGGTGAACTACTCCCTCCTCGTCATGGAGAGCGTCGGGATGATGAAGATGGCCACCGGTGATGGATCGCCCTCCGGCAGGGTGCCGGAACAGGGTCATGATTTGTTTTTCATGGCTACAGAGGCTTGCGGCGGCGGAACTCCTGATCTTCATTCTCTTCTAGAAGTTTGGGGATATGTAAGAGGTGTTGGCGTCGGGAACAAGTCAGGGGGGTCCATGAGGTAGCCACGAGGTAGGGGGCACGCCTAGGGGGTAGGGCGCGCCCTCCACCCTTGTGGTGGCCTCGGGACTCCTCTGGTCCATCTCCGATGCTCCGTGGGCTTCTTCTGGTCCAAAATTAAGCTCCATAAATTTTCAGGTCAATTAGACTCCATTTGATATTCCTTTTCTGCGATACTCAAAAACAAGGAAAAAACAAAAACTGGCACCGGGCTCTAGGTTAATAGGTTAGTCCCAAAAATCATATAAAGTAGCATATTAATGCATATAAAACATCCAAGATGGATAATATAATAGCATGGAATAATGAAAATTTATAGATACATTGGAGACGTATCATAGTGCAACTATTTTTGCTAAGGAACACATTTTCCACTTGTCGATAACATGCAGCCCACTGATGAAGTCCCAATAGAGGAGTACATAATTAACTAGAAGGGAGGCTCTCACATGAATCCGGCCCAGGTACATGCTCATGGTCCCCTAAACATAAATAAGTAAATAAATATATAAAGCTAAATGCTCATGCACCAGTTCTTTAAATTCATGATTTGAAAAGTCAAAATTTAATAGGAGGATATTATTTCCTATGAGAGTGTCATTATAGTCAGTCGATATTATTCTTAGGCAAAGATAGTGACCAGTCTTTTTTCTCCCACCATTTTCTTCCTGCAACCATCAGACACATGAATATCGTAGTCAATGTCGTAAATAGTTCTGGTCCCTTTTTATTTTTCAATAGGAATGCCCAACCCAGCCGAACACATTGGCGACACCACCTTATCCTCCGCCTTGGTGCGCTCACTGCAGCGCCGCTGTCCGGCCCAGTCAACATAGTGAATCGGGAGAGGGCTGTAGTTGTGCGTATGACAGTACGGACCCACCAAGTCCACTCCTGAACACAATCAAGCGCCTCTTTTACTACTCAGATGCACCCCCTCGTTTTTTTACTCTAATCTACCCTGCTGATATCCGAGACCCACATCATTGTCAACGTATAGTCAATTAACGACATAATTGAACAACTTTTTTTGTGGATTTGTTCAGAGGAGCAGCCTATAAACTGGGTTGTGCGGTCTCTGTGGCCCGTCTAACAACATGACCAGCCCAGTAGTTTTTTCTTTGGGAAAATAGGTAGCCCACTATTTCTTCTTAAAGAATACCCAAGCTAGGCCTATTTTTTCTGACTTACTGGCTGCAAATATTTCAAGGCGATGAGGGATGCATTCCGGCCTGGACGAAGAGTATGGGCAGTATATCTTAAAATTAATATGAAAGGGGTTGCAAATTCCAAAAACATATAGCAAATGGGCAATTAGTTTCATTTCTTGTTTTTGTTCTTCACTGATATTTTATATTTCATTGGATTTTAAGATGACATAGTACTAATTTATTTTTAAATTTGTTTTAGTATGATTGCTAATTTTTGGATTAAGAATATTTTGTTCCCCGGCAAAAATATGCGAATTTTTAAAATTTCGCACATTTTTTAGTTCAAATTTTTAACCTTGGCACTGGCAAGAAAATTGGAAGCAATTCTAAAAATGGATAATGGACTGCAATAAATTCCATGTGAATTAGCAAATGGGCAGTAAATTATAAAAATAATAGCAAATGGGTTGTACATGCCACAGATTTCGAGGCTGACTTGTTTACGCAAGGCTTTGTCACTCAACACATAATTCTAGCAGAAGTGACTGTTGGATGTCCATCCAATGGCCGACGTGCTTCTTCAGTCTCTGATCTTCCTGCTCCAGCCGCCTAAACCAGTGCCGGCGGGACTGCCTGCTCCCTCCTCTTGTCGCGAGCTGTGATGCCGCGCAGGCTTCACTGGCCCACCATACTCCCTCCGCTGGCCTAGCCATACCTCTACCCATCCGCACCTCATGTTATTCTTCGGTGATGGCAGTCTCGCGCCGCAGTCGACCAGTCAACCGTCATATGCTCCTCAGCGTGGGCATCCACTGTTGTGTCTTCGCCGGCTCCGGGTCGTTCCATTCGTAGGCCTCACCGTCGTCCACCGCGTTGGTGCTCTAGGCATGGCGTGCTCAACATTTCAACAAACGACTGTCATCGAAATAGGGATGTACATGGAGAGGCTGACAGTAGGGACCCCCATGGTCCACGGCCGCACGCAAGCAACTGCGTCCTTATTACGCCAAAAAAATGATTCCTCCCACTAACATCTGGGGCGCACCGGTTCGGAGGCTTACCTGTGGGCCTACTAAGTTGACGCGTACGTAGGGCTTTCTCAACTTAGTCAACAAACAGTTCTAGTGGTAGTGACTGTTGGATTTTAATCGAATGGTGCTGCTGCTTCTTCAATCGCTGCTCTTCTTGCACCAGCCACCCAAACCAGCTCTGGTGAGACCGCCTGCTCGTGCCTCTAGTGGCCGGTTGTGCTGCCACGTAGGCCTCACCGCCCCACCCTACTCCCACTGCTGGCCAGGGCATTCCTCTAATGTCTACTCACCCACAACCCATGTTATTCTGCAGCGATGGCAACCTCACACCGCAGCCGAACTAGTCAACCCTCGTACTCTTCTCCGCGTGGGCATCCACTACCGCGTCTTCCCCGGCTCCGCGTCGTCCCCTTATAGGCCTCGCTGTCGTCCACCGCCTTGGTGCTCCCAGTGCGGCGCGGTCAACTTGGTCAAGGAACGACTTCCATCGAAAGAGGACTGTACGTGGAGAGGCTGGGTCCACGGCTGCAGCAAGGAAGTGCAATCTTATTACACATAAACTAATTATTCCTCCACCTGACAGCGGGGACCCACTTGAAGGGACTCTGTATTTTGCAAAAAAAAATGTTTCCCCCCTAATAGGTGGGACCTACCAGCTACATCTTCGCACGCAAGGAAGTGCGTCCATATTATGGGCAAAAACAATGATTCTCCCCCTGACCACTGGGACCCACCATCAATAACTTCACACACAAGGAAGTGCCTCCTTATCCTCCCTGACAGTCGAGACCCACATGGTCGACGCGTACGTAGCATTGTCATTCTAGTCACGAACATGTACGTACATACTAGTCGATCGGTCTCTCTGCAACAATGAACCGTGGCTGAGCAAGCAGCGGCACGTGTAGTAGTAGAGCCCCCAACATAGCAGTTCACGCAGTCCAGTGAAAACCATGTACATGTACGTACAACCGGATGCCAAAAAATATGACCACGTACATACATACGGGCGGGGTCTCGAATGTCTACTCGCGCATTTGTACGACCAGGGCTCATGTACATGGACATGCAACGGACGGTAGCAACGGCGTCCTGTTCATCGGAAGCCAACCGGCTAGGTCGGAACAGAGAAACCGTGTCGTGTTCATGGGGAGGCAACGAAATGTGTCATGTTCAACGGGAGGTAACAAAATACGTCGTGTTCATCGGCAGCCAACCGGCATAGACGGAACAGCCGAAACAAGGTCTGGCGTACCGCAGAATGGAGGAAACGGGCCTTCTATTAGACCGCTACCATAAAACGGTGGAAACGGACTTCTGTTCGAGCTCCTACGGTCGAAACGGCTCCTGTTGATCGGGAGGGGTGTGGCGTACCGCAAAACCGAGGAAACGGACTTCTCTTTGACCTCCTACGGTCCAAATGGGGGTCCTGTTCATCGGGAGGGGTGTGGTGTGACGCAAAACGGGACTCCACGGGCTACTATTCATCCACCGTCGACTTCCTCTAGCGTCCACCAGCTACTGTTCATCCACGGGGGTCCTGTTCATCCAGCCCTCCACAGGGTCCTGTTCATCCAGCCTCCACCGACTACTATTCAACCAGCCCACCACGGGGTCCTGTTCAACCAGCCCCTCCACGGGGTCTGTTCAACCATCCCTCCACGGGCTCCCTCCACCGGGTACTACTCCTCGATCGAGGTCCTGTTCATCCAGCAGCAACGACCTCTACTACCATGGCATCCAGTTCATCCAACCCACATCGGGAACTGTTCATCCAACCCCCACCGGGAACTGTTCATTAAGAGGCAGCAGGTTCGATCGGCTTCAGTTAGCAGCAGTGGTGAAGGAATCACTTGGGTTCATTTAACAGCAAGGGATCGATCGGGTCTCAGTAACATAGCTAGTGCAATCGCTCGGGTTCAGTTAGAGCTCGACGCCTCGCTTGGGTTCAAGTAGAGTGCCACGCCTCGCACACACGCGTGTACGTGTACGAGAGAAACATGCAAACCTCCATGCATCGCTCGACCCAACCACCCACCGTAACCGGGAACTCCCCGAAATTTTCCTTGCCCTCGCTTCTACCACGATATTTTCCGTCACGGGTGGCCCAAAGAATGTCATGCAGGTGCGTCTCTAGCCCGCCTAGGACGAAAAGCCCATTTTTGGTCATGATTTTTTGTCATAGAAGTAGGAGCCCACCACAGCTATGATGATACTAGGTTTTGTCACAACTATCATCGTAGAAGTGTCATAAGATGACAGGAAAAAAATTCGCTCGGCCCAAAATGTCACGGATGTGTCTTTTTTAGTAGTGCTTCGGCATGTGCTGCCACGCATCACGCTCGGCATTGACGGTACACGGTTGACGTGTTCATGTGCAAACACACTTTTTGGTGACTCCGCTGGGGACAAAGCTTCGAACGTTCTCCATCATGTTCTTTCTATCAAGAGATCGCCATCTAGGGTTTGCTATCTACAAAGATAATATGAATACCCAGCCCAATCCCCTTGTGTAGATGCAAATAATTCATATGGTGTTACTACATCATTCAATGAATAGACTCCATCGGCCAACCCTAGTTTTTTCAGTCATGCATCTAATTACGTGCAAGGACCAATTCAAAGTAATTTGCATGCTTCAACTACTTATGATACTAGTAACATAGGCACCATATGTATTCCAACTCTCATGCATCGGCAACCCCACAAATCATTATGCCGATAAATTTAAAACACCACATGTTAGAAGATGCCATGCGAGAAAGTGTTTCGCCCTTTTATTCATCGGCAACTAATTTGCAATATACTAGTCCAACCATGTCGATGAATGGGAGAACTGACCATGCTACCACTAGCTATTCTACCAGTTACTCTTAACCGTCATATGCTACACCTCATGTCAGTAATTTTTTGGCATCGCGCACAACTGTAAATGTCAATAATTCGGCTCTGCATCTTCATGGTAATAGCCGAATAAGTGAAACTTTTGCAGGAATGCACATGCCATCATCTAATATTGTAGCATATAATGCATGCTCTACGCGATTGCAGAATTTCAACAACACTCACAAATCATTACCGAAAGAATCTAAAAGTATCATGGAGCAATTCCTTCTAGAAGCAGTTGTAGCTGCATTAAAAAAGAGCTTAGTACAAAATGGGGATTAGTGCTCTTCGTCTTGAACAACATGAAAAGAGGTTGTTTCCTAATTCTGATGCAATGAAAGTTAGAGTTTTGCAGAAAGATGAATATTTGTCAATTGATAGTATTGGCGAGCAAGGGGACTGTGAAGTGTTATACCGAACACCGGTGACACTAAGGTTCGGTAGGGTAACATGGATCATATCCTTAGGGATTCATGAAGTGTAGTCATTGAACACCCAAAGCTTTTGTCTGATATTATTATCTTAATTATCGGGCAACCCCGCGAGACAGGTATGGCCTTCGGTAGGACAACTGATTCTTGATGCAGGACTCGTGCCGATTAGCAAGGTAGAAAGTAACAGAAGTGAGCAAAAACGGTATTGCAATGCTTAGAAACAAGGCCTAGGGTTCATACTTTCACTAGTGCAAGTTCTCTCAACAATTATAACATAATTGGATCATATAACTATCCCTCAACATGCAACAAAGAATCACTCCAAAGTCACTAATAGTAGAGAACAAACGAAGAGATTATTGTAGGGTACGAAACCACCTCAAAGTTATTCTTTCCGATCAATCCATTGGGCTATTCCTATAAGTGTCACAAACAGCCCTAGAGTTCGTAGTAACGTAACACCTTAAGACACAAATCAACCAAAACCCTAATGTCACCTAGATACTCCAATGTCACCACAAGTATCCGCGGGTTTGATTATACAATATGCATCACACAATATCAGATTCATCTATTCAAACCAACACAAATAACTTCAAAGAGTGCCCCAAAGTTTCTACCGGAGAGTCAAGACGAAAACGTGTGCCAACCCCTATGCATAAGTTCACAAGGTCACAGAACCCGCAAGTTGATCAACAAAACATACATCAAGTAGATCACGTGAATATCCCATTATCAACACAGTTAAGCACATGCAAGACATACATCAAGTGTTCTGAAATCCTTAAAGACTCAATCCGATAAGATAACTTCAAAGGGAAAACTCAATCCATTACAAGAAGGTAGAGGGGGAGAAACATCATATGATCCAACTATAATAGCAAAGCTCGCGATACATCAAGATCGTGCCATATCAAGAACACAAGAGAGAGAGAGAGATCAAACACATAGTTACTGGTACATACCCTCAGCCCCGAGGGTGAACTACTCCCTCCTCGTCATGGAGAGCGTCGGGATGATGAAGATGGCCACCGGTGATGGATCGCCCTCCGGCAGGGTGCCGGAACAGGGTCATGATTTGTTTTTCATGGCTACAGAGGCTTGCGGCGGCGGAACTCCTGATCTTCATTCTCTTCTAGAAGTTTGGGGATATGTAAGAGGTGTTGGCGTCGGGAACAAGTCAGGGGGGTCCATGAGGTAGCCACGAGGTAGGGGGCACGCCTAGGGGGTAGGGCGCGCCCTCCACCCTTGTGGTGGCCTCGGGACTCCTCTGGTCCATCTCCGATGCTCCGTGGGCTTCTTCTGGTCCAAAATTAAGCTCCATAAATTTTCAGGTCAATTAGACTCCATTTGATATTCCTTTTCTGCGATACTCAAAAACAAGGAAAAAACAAAAACTAGCACCGGGCTCTAGGTTAATAGGTTAGTCCCAAAAATCATATAAAGTAGCATATTAATGCATATAAAACATCCAAGATGGATAATATAATAGCATGGAATAATGAAAATTTATAGATACATTGGAGACGTATCATAGTGCAACTATTTTTGCTAAGGAACACATTTTCCACTTGTCGATAACATGCAGCCCACTGATGAAGTCCCAATAGAGGAGTACATAATTAACTAGAAGGGAGGCTCTCACATGAATCCGGCCCAGGTACATGCTCATGGTCCCCTAAACATAAATAAGTAAATAAATATATAAAGCTAAATGCTCATGCACCAGTTCTTTAAATTCATGATTTGAAAAGTCGAAATTTAATAGGAGGATATTATTTCCTATGAGAGTGTCATTATAGTCAGTCGATATTATTCTTAGGCAAAGATAGTGACCAGTCTTTTTTCTCCCACCATTTTCTTCCTGCAACCATCAGACACATGAATATCGTAGTCAATGTCGTAAATAGTTCTGGTCCCTTTTTATTTTTCAATAGGAATGCCCAACCCAGCCGAACACATTGGCGACACCACCTTATCCTCCGCCTTGGTGCGCTCACTGCAGCGCCGCTGTCCGGCCCAGTCAACATAGTGAATCGGGAGAGGGCTGTAGTTGTGCGTATGACAGTACGGACCCACCAAGTCCACTCCTGAACACAATCAAGCGCCTCTTTTACTACTCAGATGCACCCCCTCGTTTTTTTACTCTAATCTACCCTGCTGATATCCGAGACCCACATCATTGTCAACGTATAGTCAATTAACGACATAATTGCATAACTTTTTTTGTGGATTTGTTCAGAGGAGCAGCCTATAAACTGGGTTGTGCGGTCTCTGTGGCCCGTCTAACAACATGACCAGCCCAGTAGTTTTTTCTTTGGGAAAATAGGTAGCCCACTATTTCTTCTTAAAGAATACCCAAGCTAGGCCTATTTTTTCTGACTTACTGGCTGCAAATATTTCAAGGCGATGAGGGATGCATTCCGGCCTAGACGAAGAGTATGGGCAGTATATCTTAAAATTAATATGAAAGGGGTTGCAAATTCCAAAAACATATAGCAAATGGGCAATTAGTTTCATTTCTTGTTTTTGTTCTTCACTGATATTTTATATTTCATTGGATTTTAAGATGACATAGTACTAATTTATTTTTAAATTTGTTTTAGTATGATTGCTAATTTTTGGATTAAGAATATTTTGTTCCCCGGCAAAAATATGCGAATTTTTAAAATTTCGCACATTTTTTAGTTCAAATTTTTAACCTTGGCACTGGCAAGAAAATTGGAAGCAATTCTAAAAATGGATAATGGACTGCAATAAATTCCATGTGAATTAGCAAATGGGCAGTAAATTATAAAAATAATAGCAAATGGGTTGTACATGCCACAGATTTCGAGGCTGACTTGTTTACGCAAGGCTTTGTCACTCAACACA
This sequence comes from Triticum aestivum, assembly GCF_018294505.1. Classification (NCBI taxonomy): domain Eukaryota; kingdom Viridiplantae; phylum Streptophyta; class Magnoliopsida; order Poales; family Poaceae; genus Triticum; species Triticum aestivum. The sequence continues at coordinate 185,250,257 of NC_057795.1, read as the reverse complement.
TAATTCTAGCAGAAGTGACTGTTGGATGTCCATCCAATGGCCGACGTGCTTCTTCAGTCTCTGATCTTCCTGCTCCAGCCGCCTAAACCAGTGCCGGCGGGACTGCCTGCTCCCTCCTCTTGTCGCGAGCTGTGATGCCGCGCAGGCTTCACTGGCCCACCATACTCCCTCCGCTGGCCTAGCCATACCTCTACCCATCCGCACCTCATGTTATTCTTCGGTGATGGCAGTCTCGCGCCGCAGTCGACCAGTCAACCGTCATATGCTCCTCAGCGTGGGCATCCACTGTTGTGTCTTCGCCGGCTCCGGGTCGTTCCATTCGTAGGCCTCACCGTCGTCCACCGCGTTGGTGCTCTAGGCATGGTGTGCTCAACATTTCAACAAACGACTGTCATCGAAATAGGGATGTACATGGAGAGGCTGACAGTAGGGACCCCCATGGTCCACGGCCGCACGCAAGCAACTGCCTCCTTATTACGCCAAAAAAATGATTCCTCCCACTAACATCTGGGGCGCACCGGTTCGGAGGCTTACCTGTGGGCCTACTAAGTTGACGCGTACGTAGGGCTTTCTCAACTTAGTCAACAAACAGTTCTAGTGGTAGTGACTGTTGGATTTTAATCGAATGGTGCTGCTGCTTCTTCAATCGCTGCTCTTCTTGCACCGGCCACCCAAACCAGCTCTGGTGAGACCGCCTGCTCGTGCCTCTAGTGGCCGGTTGTGCTGCCACGTAGGCCTCACCGCCCCACCCTACTCCCACTGCTGGCCAGGGCATCCCTCTAATGTCTACTCACCCACAACCCATGTTATTCTGCAGCGATGGCAACCTCACACCACAGCCGAACTAGTCAACCCTCGTACTCTTCTCCGCGTGGGCATCCACTACCGTATCTTCCCCGGCTCCGCGTCGTCCCCTTATAGGCCTCGCTGTCGTCCACCGCCTTGGTGCTCCCAGTGCGGCGTGGTCAACTTGGTCAAGGAACGACTTCCATCGAAAGAGGACTGTACGTGGAGAGGCTGGGTCCACGGCTGCAGCAAGGAAGTGCAATCTTATTACACATAAACTAATTATTCCTCCACCTGACAGCGGGGACCCACTTGAAGGGACTCTGTATTTTGCAAAAAAAAATGTTTCCCCCCTAATAGGTGGGACCTACCAGCTACATCTTCGCACGCAAGGAAGTGCGTCCATATTATGGGCAAAAACAATGATTCTCCCCCTGACCACTGGGACCCACCATCAATAACTTCACACACAAGGAAGTGCCTCCTTATCCTCCCTGACAGTCGAGACCCACATGGTCGACGCGTACGTAGCATTGTCATTCTAGTCACGAACATGTACGTACATACTAGTCGATCGGTCTCTCTGCAACAATGAACCGTGGCTGAGCAAGCAGCGGCACGTGTAGTAGTAGAGCCCCCAACATAGCAGTTCACGCAGTCCAGTGAAAACCATGTACATGTACGTACAACCGGATGCCAAAAAATATGACCACGTACATACATACGGGCGGGGTCTCGAATGTCTACTCGCGCATTTGTACGACCAGGGCTCATGTACATGGACATGCAACGGACGGTAGCAACGGCGTCCTGTTCATCGGAAGCCAACCGGCTAGGTCGGAACAGAGAAACCGTGTCGTGTTCATGGGGAGGCAACGAAATGTGTCATGTTCAACGGGAGGCAACGAAATATGTCGTGTTCATCGGCAGCCAACCGGCATAGACGGAACAGCCGAAACAAGGTCTGGCGTACCGCAGAATGGAGGAAACGGGCCTTCTATTAGACCGCTACCATAAAACGGTGGAAACGGACTTCTGTTCGAGCTCCTACGATCGAAACGGCTCCTGTTGATCGGGAGGGGTGTGGCGTACCGCAAAACCGAGGAAACGGACTTCTCTTTGACCTCCTACGGTCCAAATGGGGGTCCTGTTCATCGGGAGGGGTGTGGTGTGACGCAAAACGGGACTCCACGGGCTACTATTCATCCACCGTCGACTTCCTCTAGCGTCCACCAGCTACTGTTCATCCACGGGGGTCCTGTTCATCCAGCCCTCCACAGGGTCCTGTTCATCCAGCCTCCACCGACTACTATTCAACCAGCCCACCACGGGGTCCTGTTCAACCAGCCCCTCCACGGGGTCTGTCCAACCATCCCTCCACGGGCTCCCTCCACCGGGTACTACTCCTCGATCGAGGTCCTGTTCATCCAGCAGCAACGACCTCTACTACCATGGCATCCAGTTCATCCAACCCACATCGGGAACTGTTCATCCAACCCCCACCGGGAACTGTTCATTAAGAGGCAGCAGGTTCGATCGGCTTCAGTTAGCAGCAGTGGTGAAGGAATCACTTGGGTTCAGTTAACAGCAAGGGATCGATCGGGTCTCAGTAACATAGCTAGTGCAATCGCTCGGGTTCAGTTAGAGCTCGACGCCTCGCTTGGGTTCAGGTAGAGTGCCACGCCTCGCACACACGCGTGTACGTGTACGAGAGAAACACGCAAACCTCCATGCATCGCTCGACCCAACCACCCACCGTAACCGGGAACTCCCCGAAATTTTCCTTGCCCTCGCTTCTACCACGATATTTTCCGTCACGGGTGGCCCAAAGAATGTCATGCAGGTGCGTCTCTAGCTCGCCTAGGACGAAAAGCCCATTTTTGGTCATGATTTTTTGTCATAGAAGTAGGAGCCCACCACAGCTATGATGATACTAGGTTTTGTCACAACTATCATCGTAGAAGTGTCATAAGATGACAGGAAAAAAATTCGCTCGGCCCAAAATGTCACGGATGTGTCTTTTTTAGTAGTGCTTCGGCATGTGCTACCACGCATCACGCTCGGCATTGACGGTACACGGTTGACGTGTTCATGTGCAAACACACTTTTTGGTGACTCCGCTGGGGACAAAGCTTCGAACGTTCTCCATCATGTTCTTTCTATCAAGAGATCGCCATCTAGGGTTTGCTATCTACAAAGATAATATGAATACCCAGCCCAATCCCCTTGTGTAGATGCAAATAATTCATATGGTGTTACTACATCATTCAATGAATAGACTCCATCGGCCAACCCTAGTTTTTTCAGTCATGCATCTAATTACGTGCAAGGACCAATTCAAAGTAATTTGCATGCTTCAACTACTTATGATACTAGTAACATAGGCACCATATGTATTCCAACTCTCATGCATCGGCAACCCCACAAATCATTATGCCGATAAATTTAAAACACCACATGTTAGAAGATGCCATGCGAGAAAGTGTTTCGCCCTTTTATTCATCGGCAACTAATTTGCAATATACTAGTCCAACCATGTCGATGAATGGGAGAACTGACCATGCTACCACTAGCTATTCTACCAGTTACTCTTAACCGTCATATGCTACACCTCATGTCAGTAATTTTTTGGCATCGCGCACAACTGTAAATGTCAATAATTCGGCTCTGCATCTTCATGGTAATAGCCGAATAAGTGAAACTTTTGCAGGAATGCACATGCCATCATCTAATATTGTAGCATATAATGCATGCTCTACGCGATTGCAGAATTTCAACAACACTCACAAATCATTACCGAAAGAATCTAAAAGTATCATGGAGCAATTCCTTCTAGAAGCAGTTGTAGCTGCATTAAAAAAGAGCTTAGTACAAAATGGGGATTAGTGCTCTTCGTCTTGAACAACATGAAAAGAGGTTGTTTCCTAATTCTGATGCAATGAAAGTTAGAGTTTTGCAGAAAGATGAATATTTGTCAATTGATAGTATTGGCGAGCAAGGGGACTGTGAAGTGTTATACCGAACACCGGTGACACTAAGGTTCGGTAGGGTAACATGGATCATATCCTTAGGGATTCATGAAGTGTAGTCATTGAACACCCAAAGCTTTTGTCTGATATTATTATCTTAATTATCGGGCAACCCCGCGAGACAGGTATGGCCTTCGGTAGGACAACTGATTCTTGATGCAGGACTCGTGCCGATTAGGATGTTATTTGGACACATCCCCCATTCCAAATGAAGCAATCACCTCTTGGTGGGTGGCTTCTCGAGCACAAACTAATATCATTTTTTATCCCAACACCAATACATGGTTGTAAGCATTAAGACATCATCCCGTACCATCTTTTTATTATAAGTGTTTGAATTACTATTTGCTTGTTGATTTGGTCAAAAGCTAGATTTGACACTTTAACAAAAGCTTGCTAGAGACCAATGCTTCAAGGGAATCTTCCTCCCGTGGGTTCGATAACCCAGGGTCACCTCTAGGGAAATAGGTGTTGGATACTCTTTTTAGTTCCAATATCGGGTCAATAAAAAGGAGGTTCAAATGCTACCTCACATGTCTATCATGTTATCTTTCTTTTATGGTATGAATATTAAGATCTGGATGATCCAAAGAAATAGTCTATAATTTGACATAAAGACATCAATACTCAGGCATACCAACAAACAATCATGCCTTAAAAAATAAAAATGCTAAAGAACACTATCCCTACAAAAACCATATAGCCTTTTCATGCTCATCTTCTTAACACAAAATATAAATCATGTACAACCCCGATGTCAACCGAGAAATTGGTTCATACTTTTTGACACGCTTCAGCTTTTTTTAACCCCCACGCAATACATGAGCGCAAGCCATGGATATAGCACTATGGGTGGAATGGAATGTGGTAGTAGAGATTAATAAGGAGAAGATAAAAAAGTAAGATAAGTCTCACATGGACGCGGCTAATCAACTGGCTATGGAGATGCCCATCAATTGATGTCAATGCGAGGAGTAGAGATTGCCATGCAACAAATGCACTAAGAGCTATACGTGTATGAAAGATCAAACTGAAAACTAAGTGGGTTTGCATCCAACTTGCTTGCTCATGAAGACCTCGGGCATTTGAGGAAACCCATCATCGAAATATACAAGCCAAGTTCTATAACGAAATCTTCCCACTAGTATATGAAAGTGATAACATAGGAGACTCTGTACATGAAAAACATGGTGCTACTTTGAAGCACAAGTGTGGAAAAGGATAGTAACATTGCCCCTTCTTTTTTTCTCGGTTTTTTGTTGGGCTCTTTTTGGCCTCTTTTTTTATCTCTATCTTGTTTTTATTTTCTCGATGGACAATGCTCTCATAATAGTTATCATCACACTTCTATTTACTTACAACTCAAAATTATAACTCAATAAAACTGAAACATGTGACTATCTGAATGCCTCTAGCAGTGTACCAGGATGTGCAATGATACTAGTGTAACATGTATGATAATGATGAACGGTGGTTGAGCCACAAAAACTATCAGCTATATGATCATGCAAAGCAATACTCCCTCCGTTCCTAAATATAAGTCTTTTTATAGATTGCACTACAAACTACATACGAATGTATATCGACATATTTTAGAGTGTAGATTCTCTTATTTTGCTTCGTATGTAGTCCATAGTGGAATCTCTAAAAAGACTTATATTTAGGAATTGAGGGAGTTTGACAATGAAGTTGTATGTCATAATAACCGAACGGTGGAAGTTGCATGGCAATATATCTCAGAATGGCTATGAAAATGCCATAATAGGTAGGTATGGTGGCTGTTTTGAGGAATATATAAGGAGGCTTATGTGTGATAGAGTGTATCATATCACGGGGTTTGGATGCGTCGACGAAGTTTTGACCACATCTCAAGGTGAGAAAGGGCAATGAACGATACTAAAGAGGCTAGCAAATTGCGGAAAGGTGAGAGTGCGTATAATCCATGGACTCACATTAGTCATAAAGAACTCACATTCTTATTGCAAAAGTTTATTAGCCCTCAAAGAAAAGTACTACTACGCATGCCCCTAGGGGATAGATTGGTAGGAAAAGACCATCGCCCGTTCCCGAACGCCACTGATAAGGAAGACAATCAATAATAAATCATGCTCCAACTTCTTAGCATAACGAGATGCCATACGTGCATGCTACGGGAATCACAAACCTCAACACAATTATTCTTACTAAACCATTACTCACTAGCACAACACACATATTACCACCTTTATATCACAAAACTATTGCAAGGAATCAAACTTATCATATTCAGTGATCTACATAAAATTTTGTATTATATCCCTCTTGAATACCTATCATATTAGGATCAAATTCATAACCCATACTAATTGCCATTACTATTATTGACTCTCAAAAAGATATAAGTGAAGCATGAGAGTGCAACTATTTCTTTAAAATATAACCACCGTCTTAGATGATAGTTTGTGCAAAGGTACTTAATAGGATTTGATGATGTCTCCCCGGCAATGGTGCCAGAAATTCTTCCTGCTACTTGTGTGTTCATTGGGATTTCCTCGAAGAGGAGAGGATGATGCAGCACAGTAGATATAAGTATTTTCCTCAGTTAAGAACCAAGATTATCAATCCAGTAGGAGAATCACACAAAGCCTCGTGAACAGCACCTGCACACACAAAAGACAATACTTGCACCCAACGCAAACAAGGTGTTTGTCAATCCCCTCGGCCCAAGGATTAAATCTCATAGGGGTAGATAGATAAATTATGAAGATAAAATTAAAAATAAACTTGTAGCATGGTATTTCTGTGTTTTTATATATGATAAAAGTAGACCTGTGGGCCATTCTTTTCACTAGAGGCTTCTCTCTCGAACACATAGCATACGATGGGTGAACAAATTGCTGTCATGCAATTGATATAAAAACACATAGTTATGATGATAATCTTGGCAATGATCATGTATATAGGCATCACATCCGAGATAAGTAGACCGACTCCTGCTTGCATCTACTACTATTACTTCACCCATTGACCGCTATCGAGCATGCATCTAGGGTATTAAGTATAAAACAGAGTAACGCCCTAACTAAGATGACATGATGAAGACAAAATAAACCCAATCAATATGAATAATTTTGGGAAATGTAGTAGAAAACAAAAAAAATCGCCCTACGATCACCAGGAACAATATGAAGATGCATAATGGGTTGTGATCAACGATCGTTACCGACTCCGGGAGTGCAGCAGAAGTTGACGAGTCGATGTAGATCATACTTGGAGTCCCTCGGACATTGATGACGATCCCGCGAAACGCCATCGAATGATCGCTCGAATAGAAGACCGAAAGCATGGCTCTCTACTTGGTTGCAAGCGTACGGTCTTCACGATCCGGCAGTGCTTCACCGTCCAGAGCCAATCATCGCCGGAGAATTAGCGGGAGAAGAATAGAGCCACATTGGGCTTCTAATTATGAGGATTATAGGTGGCTAGGGCTAGCTCTAATTAGTCAACTAGGACCAACTAGAACTAGTACTAGATGAACTAGAGGAGGCTCCAAAACTTGTGTACCAATAGGGAGAAATCCTCTAGTATATATGGTTAGGAGGGGAAGAGGGGGCTGCCAACAAGGGGGAAAGAGCCCCTTGGGGCGCCGGCCAAGGGAGGGGGGTAGGACTCCCCTTCCAAGTAGGATTCGCCCCCCCCCCCCAATAGGAAAGCAGGGCGCCACCTCCACTTGGCCTTCATGGCCCAAGTTTCCTTCCACCTCTTGGCCTTATTAGGCCCATTGATATTAAATTAAAAAAATATTTGTTCTAAACATTTTCAGACCATTATATATAACTTAACATTCCCGAAAACATTTTCCTGCTATATATATATTAATTAGTAATACCCGATATTCACCGAAACCCTTTCGGTGACAGCGAAACGCTTCCGGAACCTCTCGAAGCTATTCCGGATATTAATGAAACAATTCCACAAATATATTCTCATCACTCCTGTCCTACTAATACTCATGAGATCATGATTAACTTAATCTTGTGACCTGTAGGTTCGGTAAACCATAGTCATTAATGAAACTCCTTCATTCAATGACCGATAGCGGAACTATGGACATCTATATTTGTCCCTATGATTACACGAATGATATTCGAGTGAACCTTTGGTTATCATGTGTTGTTCCCTTTTCTTTGCGATACTTTAGAAAACCCGATGTGCATCAGTATTCTCCTAAGTCATCACCATGCTCACTATATCGTTGCTCTCGTTACCAGTTTTGTTCTTCTTTATCGTTGATGTGTTCTAACATCCCCGTGACGTAGTCACCTCTGTCTGGCCGGACAATAATGGATGTCATCACACCAAGAGGGCCTAAGAATATGTCTCCATCGTTGGAGGAGCAAATCCCACTCTCGACTTGTCTGGTCACTTGTCAAACTTCCTGGTGTGCCTGAAAGTTGTTGTTATGATCACCTTGTTATAGATGACGTTTGAACCACCCCAAAGCCCACCGCCTGGTAGGAAGTGGCTGAGACACTCTCATGGTTTGAGGAACTAAAAACACATGCTAACACTCTGTGTTATAATAGTTGATTTCAGACGATATAATCACATTGTATAACAAACAAGTATTGGGTCGATTCAGTATGATCGTTCTTCTAACGTCATACCCTCAATGTTGTTTTAGGACTATTGTTACACTTAACAATATCCTAAGATCGGGGAAATGTGATCACCAACAACACTTGATCTAGTCTTAGAGGCGAGACCGGGAACCTATTTATTCTGTTTATCATTCCACACGTGCATATGAGTTTTCCACTGAATCGCATATTCCAAAGTCATAGCAGTTATAGCACGGAATATAAACTCTTAACTATGAATATGGAAATATAATAATACAATATTATTGCCTCTACGGCATATTTCCAATAGTCTCCCACTTGTACTAGAGTCAATAATCTAGTTGCATGGTTTTACAAACACCCATGGATAATCTGGTGTTGCTCATGATTTGCTTGTGGTAGAGCCTTTGTCATTTGTTTTGACATACTCAAAACTCAGTAATATTTGTGTCAGTCTTGTCTGTTTTTAGGATCTTAATCCATTTTGCTTTGAGCTATAACATTTTATTCAAAGTAAAATATCATTTAAACTCATTGCATTTAGAATCACATCAACTATATCAAGACTCTTCTTGACTATGTATTGTAATCATATTTCGGATTCGTCCATTCATATCAAGATTTTCCTTGACTGGCCATATCCATAAATTAATGCTTATGGGTTTACTACAACTTTTCTAATATCCATTATATCAAGACACTTCTTCATTATTGGATCAAGACTCTTCTTAATTGTTCATAATGTTTATGGGTTTCTTACAACTTTTGTAATATCCAGTTATATCAAGAAATTTCTTGATTATTGGATCTTTACCCATTTATATCAATACTCTTCTTGATTGGCCATACTCATAATATAATCTTAATGGGTTTCTTACAACCTTTGTAATATCCAACTATCAAGACACTTTTTGATTCAGACAACATTAAAACATCTAATGTTTTCAAAACACAAATTATCGTTATAGAATTAGCAATATTGTTCATGAAATAATTTTATCATAGCCCTAATTATATCAATCATGAAGTTGACATTTATATATTCTCAATAATGAACTTATAACTTAATATACTCAAAATAATACATTTACTCTTTTGAGATCCTTGATATCTTTTACAAACACTTAGTAAAATTCTTTGTCCTTTCATATATATTATAACTATCAAGATCAATTTCTATCATCATTCTTATTAAAAAAAATCTCATAAGCATCTAGTTATATGACACTAAGAGAAACAATTTCTCTTATTTAAACATTTTAAGTTTTCGTCAGAATATATATACACCTTTTAGCTTTATAAGACATATTGATCTATCTTTCAAGATTCTTTTATGCCCAATATTTTGCCTTGCTCATTTGATTAAAACATGTTTCAAGACTATTTTATTTTGTTCTAAGAAGTTATATTATTTCCATTCCTCAGTATGTCATATGACATTAGGAATACTATATAGCTCCCACTGAGTTATATGTATACACAAAGTTCTTTTGATAAGATCATAATCTTAATATCAGCTCACTCGTTATAATCTTCAAAAAAACTCTTTTGAAGTTTGCACTTTTTATCCGATGTTGATGTTTTTATACTTTTCTGGTTGTATCATCCATACATCCTTTCCTTTTAGGAAACTAATTTTGATATCCATTTTCTTCAAAAAAAACTTTTGAAGTATCAACCAAGTTCCAAACTTGTTTATTACAATTAAGTTCTAAACTAAATTGTATATGAATTTTTCATACCGGTGTGCATGGCTATGAGCCATTCCTTTGAGTTGGGCGCTGATATTGCTTTCTTGTACTGTGCTAGTTCATATCTTTTCCAAGATGAATGCTAGTTCAACTTTCTTCCAAGAAGAATAGCTCATCGTAAAATTTGAAAATTTCAACGATATTCCTGATTTGTATAAACCTATTAAAAGCTTTAGAATATCTACATCTAATGTAGTAATCTATGATTTCTTTTGCAGATATACTATTGAAACAATTTTCGGTTTGCTTATCACCGTTAGAGATTCAATAATCCTTTCTAAGCTATAATATGCTCCCACTTATTTCTTTGACAAGAAAGCCTTTTCCTAAAAAATCAAATGTGTCAAATATTTTGCCTTTTTGAACACTTCAATGGAAGGAACCCAAATCATTTTATTTGAGATATCCTAAAACATTTATCTGGTTTAATAATTTCCATAACTCTTATGGTTTCGTTAACCACATTAACATGTGGTGCCCTGTTTAGTGTACATCTTGATGTTTCAATTTATTGCCCAAAGTAAAAAAGCAGATTAGTAATAAATAATTCCATAATTATTCAAATATTTTTGCTAAACTTATGACTCAAATAATCACTTTATCTTTTGTCATAATGATCCTTATCTTCATTATTAAATATTTGAACTCTTCAAATACATCCCAAAATTCATTTGAACAATTCATATTTCAATTTTTATTTATAAGTAAATCATTTTACCTAATCTTTAGTGAAGCATTATTTTCCACCAAGCCCTGTTTTGTTCATTGGACTTCATACATCATTATGTATTCTATTATCTAATTTCTCAGTTAAGAGAATTCAATAATTCATCTATATGAATATTAATTCCCGATATAGCCAAGCAATGACACACTTAAGTGGATCTCATCGGTCTTCTCAAGACATTTAACATTAAGGTAAAAATTCAAATCAAGATTCATGAATAAACCATAAAAATCTGAGGTAAATCTAAACATATTCTTATAATCACTTTAAATTGTATAAGAATATTCGTCATATAATCCAAAATATAATGTCTTATAAAACTCCTGAACGGAATGACTATTATTCGATCCTAAGATGAATCTTGAAAACAAAGCAATGATTCCATCGGTCCTAAGTAGCAATCCCATCACCATCCTTGACAGCATCACGTCTTTATTTCTTCTTAACTTGCGAGCTTTCTATAGTCCCTGCATAAGATTGCAAATGAGAGAAATCGATCAGTATCAAATACTTGTGACTTATAGAAACAAGAGTAATAACATTCACTTTGTATAACTTTTATACCTTTACCGAAAGAACCATTCTTCTTATCTGCCAGATATTTCTTGCAGTTCCGCTTCCAGTGACCCTTCTGTTTGCAGTGGAAACATTTAGTCTCCTTAGAGTCTCCACCCTTGTTCTTCTCCAGAGAGACGGTCTTACCGGCACCAGCAGATTTCTTGTTAGACTTCCCTTTTTTTAAACTGGTAGTTTTGTTAACCATGAACACTTCTTTGTTCTTCTGCATTCCAGCTTCCGCAGTTTTCAGCATAGCAAACAACTCGTTTGAACTTTTCTCCATCCCGTTCATGTTGTAATTCATGACAAAACCATCGTAAGATGCGGGGAGTGAAGCAAGCACAATATGTGAGTGTTGGCGGAATTCCATATTCCAGTGAAGCAAGTCTATCAACATAGCAAGTAAGCTTCACTATATGCTCACTCATTGATGAACCCTCTTTCATCTTACATTCGATCATGGCCTTTGTTAATTCAAACCGTTTGGTCCTTGCATATTTCTTTGTACAGAACTTCTAGTGGCCCAATTATAAATTGATTGGTAAATCGTTCAAAACGCTTCCGTAATTCAGGATCCATGCAAGTTAACATGAGACACTGGACTGCCTCATCACTGCGAGCAGTATAAGTAACAACTTCTTTTGGTGGTGCATCCATTGTGGAACCATCACCTAGGGGTTGATCCAGCACATACTCCTTCTTAGCACTCCTAAGAACAAATCTCAGGTAGTGGATCCAATCCACATAGTTTCCACCATTTGCAGCCAACCTTTCTTTCTCAATCATAGGAGCTAAGTTGAACATATTGCGATCCATTTAATCTAAAACGATAAACACAAATGATTTTAGACAATTCATAATTAATATTGCACTGTCATTAAAACAAATTTTAATTTAAAGTGTGCTCCCACTCAAATTAATATTTCTCATAATTAATAGTGAGTGATTCAAGATCCAGGTCTAGTTCTTAGCCATTAATGTGTACATCACTGATGACGAGAATTTTGACCGGTGAGCAAGCTTTTGCCGATCATATCTCCATATGAATCTTGTTCATCTTTCGATGCTTTATGCTTCGGGCTTAGAACTATTCTGCTAGAATTTCAAGACAACTGAGTGCTATCTGCATGCATGGTCTAGCCATCTATCGGGGTTATGATCCTTACAATGAGTACTAGAGGTATGAATAAGGGGGCAGAGACTAGCTACAGCGTAGGTGTAACACTCGATGTTTAACGAGTTTAGGCCCCTCAATCGGTGGAGGTAAAATCCCTATGTCTCGTGCCCTGAGGCTTGCTTTGATTTGATGGATATGGTCATAAGGGTTGAACGTGCCCAGATATGGAGAGGGCAGCGGCTTATATAGAGTGCGCTGTAGCCCCATGTCTCCCATGCCGTCGGGGTAATTATTGCCATTGAATGAGATAGTTACTAGTGTAATGAGCCTCTACTACAGCAGTTACAGGTAACGGTAGCTATAACTCTATTTAGTGGATGACTTAGGATTCTTCGACCGATGCAGCTCCCATGACGCCTCCCTGTCCGGTACGTCCAAGTGGTAGCTCATCCGCCGTGTGACGTGTGGTTGTCCGAGTGCTGCAGAGCCGTCCGAGTGATCCTCTTGATGTATCATCGGAATGCTGACATGGTCCAAAGACCTACCTATGATGGTGATGGGCCCTTTGTGGGTCCCGGATGATGGCCCCTTGACCCCACCTATAATAGGTGACAACATAATTAGCCCCCGAATCAGTTAGGATTTCGTAGGACAAACAAACCAATCCTTCGGTTGGGTCCGAGTGCTGCAGGGACGCTCAGGATATGTTTCCGGACCGTGATTTGTAGTTCCTTGGACGAAAACACAATGGATTCTGGACTTTAGTTTTGCCCAGATGACCAGGTGATGTTCATCATCCAGAAAAAACCCGGTGCCATTCGTTTTGTCTCCCGGAGGAGACGGACTAGGAGCCCAAGTGAGGGCATGCCATGACAACTCGAGTGGCGACCCCGACGCATGGTCTGACTCTCTAGAGAGACGCCACTCCTTATCCCAGGGGAATGCCAACGCAGGCCTCCTACGAATCTGGGTTTACGAGTCATGCGCCTTGGAGCCTACCAGAGGGCCAAGTGAACCCGCAGAGGGGCGTCAAGCGCGTCACATAACGATCCTGAAGGGGACTTCAGTCGGGTGTTTCACATGGCCGAGTGCATGGGTCCCCATGGAAGGTGGTCAGTCGGACTAACGCACGTACTTTATGAAAGGAATCGCTGGTAATCAATCGGATTGCTCTGTCCTGGAAATCTCGGGATTTGAATTTGTGTGTTCGGCGCTGAAGCGGTAACTTCGTACGTTAGTGGGAAAGTGGGGGTGTGGTTCCTCGATTTGTGTGCACAACATCACATACTGCGCCTGTCCTGTGCAAAGCGTTTTCGCACGGGCCTTCGATCCGGGGATCCGTGGTGAGAGATCCGGCCAGAAAATTTTTTCTGGTGGCATAAAAGGTTTGCGGACAGAGGTCCGGCCCTCAGATCCCCTTCTCCTCGCTCCGACTCCTCTGCCACCTTCCTCCACTCGAGTGTGCAGCAATGGCAAGGGATTCCACGGCCAAGGCAAATAAAGCGAAGAAGGCGGGGAAGGCTTCCTCCTCTGGCTCCGGTGCGGCAGCCGGCGGCACGGCGGGGGCCTAGATCCCGTCACGCGTCTCAGCTCGGTGACTGGAGGAGTTGGTGCAGGAGGGGCTGATTCCGCTCGAGGGATGGCGTCTGATGACCCACAAGTATAGGGGATCAATTGTAGTCCCTTCAATAATTAAGAGTGTCGAACCCAACGAGGAGCAGAAGGAAATGACAAGCGGTTTTCAGCAAGGTAATGTCTGCAAGCATGGAAATTATCAGTAACAGGTAGTTTGATAGCAAGATAATTTGTAACAAGCAAGTAACGGTAGCGGTAAATAAAGTGCAGCAAGGTAGCCAAATCCTTATGAGGAAAAGGATAGGCCAAAATGGTCTCTAATAATAAGCAAAGCGTTCTTGAGGGTACACGGGAATTTCATCTAGTCACTTTCATCATGTTGGCTTAATTCATGTTCGCTACTTTGATTATTTGATATGTGGGTGGATCGGTGCTTAGGTGTTGTTTTTAATTGAACAAACCTCCTACTTATGATTAACCCCCTCGCAAGCATCTGCAACTACGAGAAGTATTAAGACAAAATCTAACCATATCATTAAACTTTTGGATCCAAATTGGTCCCTTACGAAGTAGCGCATAAACTAGGGTTTAAGCTTCTATCACTATAGCAGCCCATCATCTAATAACTACTCCACAATGCATCTTCTTAGGCCCAAAAATGGTGAAGTTTTATGTAGCCGACGTTCACATGACATCACTAAGGGAATCACAACATACCTATCATCAAAATATTGAACACATATCAAGTTCACATGATTACTTGCAACATGACTTCTCCCGTGACCTCAAGCACAAAAGTAACTACTCACAAATGATAATCATGCTCAAGATCAGAGGGGTATTAAATAACATAATGGATCTGAACATATAATCTTCCACCAACTAAGCCATATAGTAATCAATTACAAGATGTAATCAACACTACTAGTCACCCACAAGTACCAATCTAAGGCTCTGGTATAAAGATTCAACACAAGAGATGAACTAGGGATTGAGAGGAGATGGTTCTATTGAAGATGTTGATGGAGATTGCCCTCGCAAAGATGGAAGAGTTGTTGGTGATGACGATGCCGATGATTTCCCCCTGCAGGAGAGAAGTTCCCCCGACAGAATCGTTCCGCCGGAGAGCAAAAGTGCTCCTGCCCAAGTTCCGCCTCGAGATGGCGGCGCTTCATCCCGAAAGTCCCCCTATGACATTGTTCTAGAGCAAAATGACCTATATACCATAAGATGGGCACCGGAGGTGGGCCAAGGAGGGAAAAACCGACCAGGGCGCGCCTGGGGGGCCTGGAGCGCCCAGGTGGGTTGTGCCCACCTCATGGGCCTCCTCGGTAGTTATTTGCTCCAGTATTTTTCATATATTGCAAAATAATTCTCCATAAATTTTCATCTCATTTGGAGATGTGCAGAATAGGTAACTCTGACGCAGCTTTTTCAGGTCTAGAGTTCTAGTTGCCGGTATTCTCCCTCTTGTGCAAACCTGGCATATTATGAGAGAAAAGGCATTAGAAATACAACAAAAAGCATTAATAGCATAAAAAATTATGAATAATAGTAGGAAAACATGCTACAAAATGGACATATTAACTCCCCCAAGCTTAGACCTCGCTTGTCCTCAAGCAAAAAAACAAAATCGAAAAACATGTCCACATGCTTAGAGAGAGAGAGAGAGTTTTCGTTAAAACAAAATAAAAACATACAAGCATCATGTTTATTATTATAACAGCAAAGAACTTTAACATAAACTTTATCATATAAATTCTCATTAACAAGTAACAGTTCATCACATCATTGAAGTATAAAGCATAAACCTTATTGAAAAACGACAAATTGTGTTCTCAGTCAACATTCCAACTACAATTCATCATATTTTCAGGAAGGGTCACGTGTCGGAGCCTTTTGGCAAGTCCACATACTACCATCATTTAACCTTTCATGATTGCTAACACTCACAGCATACCCATGAACAAAAAGTTTCAACCGGACACATAGAAAGATAGGCGCTTATAGTTTCGCCTCCCAACATATTCACCTCAAGGTTGATGTCAACAATAATAACTCATGCCCACTCATATCCAACTGGATATATGTGCCTAGATCTTTCCTCGCCACATGATGCTTGCAAAAAGAGAAAATAAAAAGGAATAGGGAAGAATACTTTGACTCTAACATAAAAGTAAATGCATAAAAGTAAAAGATAGGCCCTTCGCAGAGGGAAGCAGAGGTTGCCATGCGCTTTTTGTTTGTATGCAAAATCCCTTAATGCAAAAGATCGTCATATTGTATTGCCCCTTATGATAGCAACCTTCATTATGCAGCCTATCACTTTTATTATTTTGCCATCACAAGTTCGTACAACGCTCAATTTTCTCTTACACTAAATGATCCAACACATTTAGAAGCAATTTTTATTGCCTTATTGCACCGATGACAACTTACTTGAAGGATCTTACTCCGTCAATAGGTAGGTATGGTGGAATCTCAAAATAAGATTTTGGGTTTAAGGTTTTTGGATGCACAAGTAGTATCTCTACTTAGTGCGGAGTTGTTGGCTAGCAAAGATGTTGAGCAAGCACCACATATTGAAGGATCTAAGACAATATAACTTCTATGGGAATATGAACAAACATAAATCGTTACGTTGTCTTCCTTGTCCAACGTCAACAATTTTGACACATAATATTCAATGGAGGCTCACAATCATAAAAGATGTCCAAGATACTATATTTGCATGTGAATCTTCTCTTCCCTTATTAATTCTTTAATGAATTGCATCATTGGCCAATGCTATGTTTGTCAGTCTCCAATAAATTTTACCACTTATACTATTCTTTATGTGATGTCATTACTTACCATAAGATTAGCATATGATCATTTTCATTTATTTTCCTTTCTTTTTATTGAAAAAAGGGTAAAGAAACAAAACTCAAACTACTCTTTACTATATATCTCGCACACGATTACATAGATAGAAAGACCACTAAACAAAAACTCAAAAAGAAAGGATCGGACTAAACTTTTATTCCACTAAATCATGGATAACTAAAGATCAAACTAAAATAGATAAAGTCAAGGATAGTGGTTGTGATATGATACCGGGGCACCTCCCCCAAGCTTGGCACAAGCCAAGGGGAGTGCGCATACCATGAACTCAAGTTTCTTTTGTTGGGGAAGATGATGTTGGTGGTGGTGATGTAGTATGAGTGTTCTTCTTCCTCAGCTTATGCTTGAGGATGGATTTTTCTTCCCTCAAATCATCGATCTCCTGCTCAAGCTTCAAGATCTTCTTGCATAAGGCTCCTCTACTATCTTGCCGAAATCAGGGAGGGATATCCTCTGAATCACTGTCTTCCTCCTCACCTGAGAACCAAAAATATGGGAAGGTTTCCTTCAAGAAATTTGGATCCAGAGGCCGGTGAGAAACAGGGCTCTCCTCCTCCAAATCATGAGACGACATAATTTTAGCTATGTCAGAAAATAGCAAGAAAGAAGAACGGAAGATTTCTCTACGATATGATGGTCAATTCGTTCGGGGGGTATATAAAGATTTTTTATCTTGGGAAACAAGCAAACAGGAGGAAAATGGAGTCGGGAAGGTTCCCGAGGTGGGCATAACCCACCTGGTCGCGCCAGGGGGCCTGGCGCGCCCTGGTGTCTTGTGCCCTCCCTCAGGTGCCTTCCTGATTGTTTCTTAATTTTTGTAATATTCTAGAACTGACAAAAAATATTTTTGCGGATTTTTCGGAGTCCATTTACTTACCGTATCATGTACCTCCTCCTTTTAGTATTCTGGAGTGTTTCGGAAGGTTTCCTTTATGTGTTCCTCCGGTGTCATGGTTTGAATAATATTGTTTTCAACATTAAAAGGTGCACCTGAGATATAGTGCTTAATTCTTTGCCCATTGACCACCTTCGGATTTCTACCTTCAGCATTATTGATCTTAATGGCTCCGGAGCGATAAAACTCCTCGATAACATATGGTCCTTCCCATTTAGAGAAAAGTTTTCCTGCAAAGAATCTGAAACGAGAGTTGTACAAAAGAACATATTCTCCAACTTTGAATTCCTGCTTTTGGATTCTTTTGTCATGCCGTCTTTTAACTTTTTCTTTGAATAATTTGGCACTTTTATAAGCTTGGGTTCTCCTTTCATCTAATGAGCTAATATCAAATAACCTCTTTTCACCGGCAAGTTTGAAATCATAGTTGAGTTCTTTAATTGCCCAATATCCTTTATGTTCTAACTCAAGAAGCAAATGACAAGCTTTTCCATAAACCATTTTATAAGGAGATATACCCATAGGATTTCTATATGTTGTTCTGTAGGCCCAAAGTGCATCATCCAATTTCTTAGACCAATTCTTTCGGGACCTATTAACAGATTTTTGTAATACGAGTTTTATTTCTCTATTGCTAAGTTCAACTTGACCACTAGATTGAGGATGATAGGGTGATGCAATTCTATGGTTAACATCATATTTAGCAAGCATTTTACAGAAAGCACCATGAATAAAGTGTGAACCACCATTAGTCATTTGATATCTAGGGACTCCAAACCATGGGAAAACAACTTCTTTAAGAATTTTAATGGAAGTGTTATGATCATCACTACTAGTTGGAATAGCCTCCACCCACTTAGTAACAAAATCAACAGTAACCAAAATATGTGCATACCCATTAGAGGAAGGAAAAGGTCCCATATAATCAAAACCCCAAACATCAAATGGTTCAACAACAAGTGAATAATTCATAGGCATTTCTTGACGCTTACTGATATTACCAATTCGTTGACATTCATTGCAAGATAAAACAAACTTACGGGCATCTTTGAAGAGAGTAGGCCAATAAAAATCATATTGCAATACCTTATGAGCAGTTCTATCTCCCGCATGATGCCCTCCATAAGCTTTGGAGTAACATTTCCATAGGATTTGTTCATGTTCATGCTCAGGTACACAACATCTAATAATATCATCTACTCCTTTATAAAGATATGGGTCATCCCAAAAGTAATGTCTTAAATCATAGAACATTTTTTTCTTTTCTTGGTATGTGAAACTAGGTGGTATGTATTTAGCAAAAATATAATTAGCAAAGTTAGCATACCAAGGAGTGTTACGAGAAACATTTATTGCAGCTAGTTGTTCGCCAGGAAAGCTATCATCAATAGGTAGTGGGTCATCAAGGATTTTTCTAAGCTAGACAAGTTATCAGCTATGGGGTTTGTCGGATTTCAGGTTCCGGCAGACCCTTGAGGTTCGAACACTGGGGTGCACGCGGAGATTTCGCCCTCTGCCTACCTGCTCCTCGCTGAATCGCTAGGATCTAAACTACGGAAGAAACAACACAAGAGACACAGAGTTTATACTGGTTCAGGCCACCATTGTGGTGTAATACCCTACACCAGTGTGTGGTGTGGTGGATTGCCTCTTGGGATAATGATGAACAATACAAGGAAGAACAGCCTCGCGAGGGTCTGTTCTTGGCTGGTGCGATGAACTTCTAGGAGGAGTTCAATCGCTCTATCTACTGGTTTCTTGGTGAGGATCCAGATGCCCCTACCCTGGGGGTGGTTAGTCCTATTTATAGGCAAAGGCCCTGGGCCTCTTCCCAAATATTGAGCGGGAAGGGCGCCAACAATTGGCCATTTTGAAGGGGAATAGCGGGTACACTTATCCTGACTAAAGTTGGTCCTCGCCTGCCAAAGGCTCTGGTGGTGACGCCTGCTTAGGCTCCACAATGAGTTCCTTCCTGCCGTTGGGCTGGTCTTGGTCTTGTTGCACCGAAATGGATGCCTTTGCTTGATGCTCTCGCCTGCGCTTGCTCCCTTTGCACCAAAGAGGAAAGGAGGACACTGCGCAGGCTGGCGCCCGACTGGTGCCCCTGGTCGTCATGGCTTGCATCATGGGCACCTCGCGAGGTACCCCGCCTTGAACTCTCCGCCTCCTCGCGAGCCAGCCTGATGAGGTCGTGCCTGAGGAAGCTCCTTGTCGTCCGCCCCGCGAGGCTTGGCCCCTCGCGAGGGTCTTGAGCTTGAGTCGATGAAGATGGGCTGCGCTGGGCCCCCCTTTGAGCCAGGCCGCAGGTCGCAGGCAGGCAAGTCAGGGGACCCCCATTCCCAGAACGCCGACAGTAGCCCCCGGGCCCATGACGCGCCTGGACTTGGCCGAGCAGAGAGGCGAAAGGGCAAGTGCGAAGCGTCGCGGGCCCTAACAGCCTGCGGCCTTGGGCGCCGTGTGGTGGTTGATTGGACGTGGGCAGCACTGTTCCCCACGACGCCTCGATAACCGCACAGAGTCGACAAGTCCCTGCATGCAAAGCGGGTCATGATTACCTGCGATCGTGGAGGTCGATGGTTGGCCTTCGCCGGCTATAAGTACGGAACGGCGCGCGCCCTTCAAGTCTATCTTTCCTTGCTTCTCCTTCTTCCTGGTCCTTGCTCCGTCTTGCTGCAATGGCTCCGATCCGCTGGTTCTCCGCGACAGAGAAGGGAAAGGCTCCCCAAGAGGATCCTGACCCGCTTCCACCGAAGAAACGGCTTTCCCTCTGCCATTGGGGTGAGGGCGCCCGCCAGGAAGTGCCGAGGCCCTGGTGCGAGAGGCCACCACCGGGGTTCCCACTTCCTTTGTACGCCCATATCGGGAGCTCTGGAGGAGTCGACATCGAACGCCACGGGTGGCGCCACCGTCGGCTCTGGCGGGTCACGAAGGTGTGCGTCTTTCCCCCGGGAGTCCACGCTGAAGGCTCCTCCCGAGAGTTTGTGCTTCGCGCCGCCACGCCTCCTATGTCTTGGATTCGTCTTCCCCCTTTCTTCGCCTCCGCCGTACCGTGGGGGGAACCCCTGGGGCTTTGGCTGCAGCATGCCGGCTGCAGCACCCTCGCGACCGGGGCAGAGGTCGTGGTCGTTGCCCCGGGCGAGGTCTTCATGACTCGAGGCTGGGGCGAGATCGCCCGGGTCTGTAGAGCAAGGGGCGCCCTCGCGATCCATCTGGAGTACAATGGTGCTTCGATGATGTCCTTCAAGGTCTTCGATGAGGAGGGTCGCCGGCTGGAGTGCTGCCCCGGAAGAGGTGGTCGGGACCCTGCGGCTGTGAGACAGAGGCCAGCCGACCACTCCCTTGGCAGCTCCTCAGGCGACGGGAGCACCAGAGGATCCAGCGACTCCGTCGAGCTCCTCGCGACTCCGGAGACGAGCGACGACAGCTACGAGCCCCCGAGCCTGCACCGCTCCTGGAGCAGGGCGGGCTCGTCAGGCCGTCGCCGCCCCTGATCTGGATGGGGTTGGCGCCGGTGCCGGACAGCCCACTGTTGATGATGGCGTCTGCCGCAGTGGTCCCTGTAGGTAGGACTCCTTAGGATTCGCGTCTTTTGTTCCTGCGAGGAGTCAAGAATGTACCCCGCGAGGGCTTGTAAGATGTTTGTAGCTCTGTTTGTCAATATGATCCTCATTGTGAAGCAGTGCGAGATGCTTATTCCATCTTAGCTTAGTTTCTTCCTTTTAGACCTCGTGAGGGCCTGATGCTCTGCACCGACGGATCCCAGTCCCAAGGCGGCTTCATCCGTCGCTGGTATGCCAGGTCGCGATGCCGTGGTTAAGGCCAGGAGGTGAGCGGCCTGAGGTCCGGTAAGAGCCCCTGAGTCATGATGCTCAGGAGGTCCCCCTTAGCGTTCAAGCAGCCATCATTCGGTGAGAAAGGAGAGCGACGTTGCTGACACAGGATTGCATCAGGTGCGGGGACGGTGCTGCGATAACTAGCGTTTCCGGAGAGTGACTTATCTCGAGGGTCAGGAAACGCTTCCTGGTGCGGCGCTAAGTCCGTGCCTTGGCCGACGAGTGGTTGCTTGGCGAGGTCCTTGCGTGCTCCTCCCCTCTCGCCTTTGCTCCCCTTTCTGCTCTACGTCCTCGGGTCCCGGCCCCCAAGCGAGTCTCAGCCGTCACTGGTATGCCAGGTCGCGATGTCGTGGACAAGACCAGAGGGTGAGGGCTGGAGAGCCGGTAGGAGCCCTGAGTCATGGTGCTCAGGTACCCCCCCTTTTAACGTGCAAGTAGTTCGCGCAGACGAGGGTGAAGAAGACATCGTGAGGGCCTCGCCTGACGATGCTCCTTGGAGTGACCCTGCATGCTCATCACGAAAGGAACGAGAGTTCGCCATGGCAATCGACAGTTAGCCGTTAGCTGCTTTGGAGAAGCGATGAGGCGCGAAAGGCTTGGCGAGGTGTATTGGTGCACTCGTGAGCCAGCGCGGGACTACGGGGCCCAACCCCAGGGCGGGTTGCGCCCGGCCCTGGGCCTTATCTTGGAGTGTGTTCCTGCAAAATTGGCTAGGTGCCGGTGCTCTACGTCCTCGGGTCCCGGCTCTCGAGCTGGTCTCAGCCGTCGCTGGTATGCCAGGTCACGATGCCGTGGACAAGACCAGAGGGTGAGGGCTGGAGAGCCGGTAGGAGCCCTGAGTCGCGATGCTCAGGAACCCCCCCCCTTTAACGCGCAAGCTGGGTTAGATGACGAAACTTTACGTCCTCGGGTCCCGGCCCTTGAGCTGGTCTCAGCCGTTGCTGGTATGCCAGGTCGCGATGCCATGGACAAGACCAGAGGGTGAGGGCTGGAGAGCCGGTAGGATCCCTGAGTCGCGATGCTCAGGCACCCCCCCCTTTAACGCGCAAGCTTCCGACATCCAGGAAGAAAAGGTGCCACGGACGGGCACCAAATAACAAGCATGATGGGTCGAAAGCATGGCCCTAAGATAAAACGCAAGAAGGGTACACGCCGCTGGGTCAGACCCGAGCGACTTGGGGATGATGCAGCCCGCGGGGCGCCCACAATAAGGTAAGCTAAGAACATGAAATAAAAGGGATACACGCCACAGGGACGGACCCACGCGGCCTGGGAATAATGCGGCCCTAAGGGCGCTCCCAGCTGGAAATGAAACTTGAAAGATGTCACTTGATGATGTTGGGGACGAAGGGGTCTTGGTGTCGCAGACTCGGTGGGCTGCGGGAACCGATCCTCACGAGCCCCCAGGCTCAGGGGCCTCGGGAGGCTCCTGAGGTGCTGGCGGCTCCTCGCGGACCATCTCCATCTCCACCAGGGCTGCGGAACGCCTGACCTCTTGAGCTTCCAGGATGGCCCTCATGAGGCGCTGGTACGCGGCAGCCGCGTTCGGCAAGCCATAAGGCATGCGAACATAGCTATGGGGCGGACCCTCGCAACGTCCCACTTGTGAGGGCTAGAGGCGCTCCTGAGACGCGGCTCGGTTGAACCCTGGTATGTCGATGCAGACACGCAGCCCACCATCCTCGCCTGGATGGGGGGCCACAGCGGGTAAGCGGCGGTTGCCTCTCATGACTCTTGACTCCTATAGCTCCTGGATGGCCTTGCTGATGAACTCCTGAGGGTTTGGCACTCCTTGCCTTGCTCCTTCTTGAGGGAAACGTGCTTCGAAACACGCCTCCACATGGTTCCCAAGCACCTCCCTCGTGACCTTGGCGAGGTCGGCGGCCCTCCAGGGGAGAGCCCCCGAGCCCTGCCTGAGGAGGGCGCTGGGCGCGCCTCCCTATGCGATGGAGGGAGGCTCCCCCTGAGCAGGCGCGGACCCTGAGGGGCCTGCCTCTTGAGGGGCCGGGTCGGACGATGTCTTCTTCTTCTTGGGGGCGGCCTCGGGAAGCCTCCTGCTTCCGCGATCCGGGTCTTCCAGTGATGCGGCCTGAAAGGCTCGCTCCAGGGAGCACACTGCGTCTCTCTCCTCGCAGGGCACCGTGATAACCCCGCCACTATCTGGCATCTTGAGGACATTGTAGCCATGGTGGGTTACGGCCATGAACTTGGCCAGCGCCGGGTACCCGAGGATGGCGTTGTACGGCAGGCGAATGTGTGCGACGTCGAAGTCGATGAGATCGATGTGGTAGTTGTCGCGTGCCCCGAAGGTGACGGGGAGGCGGACCTGCCCAATCGGGACCGTGGAGCCATCGGTGACTCCGGAGAAAGGCTTGGTTGGCTGAAGCTGACTGTAGGGCACTTGGAGATTGTTGAACGTTTCCACGGACAGGACGTTGAGCCCTGCCTCGCCGTCGATGAGGGTCCTGGTGACTAGCACGTTACTGATGATTGGGGAACAAAGCATCAGGAGGACTCCTGCTGTGGCCGCGCACTTGAGCTGATCCGCAGAGCTGAATGTGATGGCGCATGCTGACCACCTGAGAGGGCGCGTGGCCTCGAGCTTGGGGAGGGATGCATTCACTTCGTGGGCGAACTGCTTGAAGATGCGCTGAGAGGCTGGGGCTTGAGCACCGCCCAGGATGCAGGCGATTGCACGTGGTTCCTGGAAGCCCCCAGCCCCCTCGTCCTGATGACGGTCTTCATTTCTCCTTGGCTGCAGCGGCAGCGGAGGGAGGCATGCGTTCCCCTGCGGGCGATCCTCGCGACGCTGATCCCTCCAGCCTCCCTCGCAAGGCGGGTCTTGCCAGTGGTCCTCGCGAGGTTGGTCGCGCCACCCTCGACGCGGGCCGCGGTCTTCCCAACGTCCTGCGTTCCTTCCTCCTCCTCGGTCGTAGCCCCGGTCGCTGCGGTCGGGACGTCGGCCGGCTCTTCCTTCACGCACGGCCCGGAGTTCTTGGCATTCATTGGTGTTGTGGGTGTGGAGGTCATGATACACGCAGTACCGACTGCCCTTGGAGGATTCGGGCTGATCTTTGCCTCGCTTGGTGTCGGGCTCTGCCGCGAGCACGGCAGCCCCCTTGCGCTTCACGTCCTTGGCCTTGGGCTTCTTCTCTTCTGGGTCTGCGGCAGGCAGCTCGAGGAGGGAGAGGCGTCCTTCCTCAGTCCTGGCGCACTTGGTCGCCAAGTTGAACAACTCCAAAGAGGTGCACAGGTCTTCATGCATCGCCAGCTCCTCCTTCATCTTGACGTCGCGCACGCCGTCGGAGAAGGTTGAGATGATGGCCTCCTCCGTTACCTTGGGGATCTTGAGGCGCGTGTTGTTGAAGCGCTGGATGTACTTCTGCAGGGTTTCCCCTGGCTACTGCTTGATGCGGCGCATGTCGCTCATGGCGAGTGGCCGGTCGCGAGTACCCTGGAAGTTGGCGATGAAGCGGGTGCGCATTTCGTCCCAGGAGGAGATCGTGCCTGGAGCCAGATTCAAGAGCCAGGTACGGGCCCCGTCCTTGAGCGCCATGGGAAACCAGTTTGCCATGACCTTTTCGTCTCCGTTGGCGGCCTCGATGCCCAGCTCGTAGGGCTGGAGGAACTCTGCAGGGTCAGCCGTGCCGTCGTAGCGAGGAGGCAAGTCTGGCTTGAACTTGCCGGGCCACACAATGCTGCGTAGCTCAGAGGTGAGGGCGCGGCAGCCCGCTGTGGCCACAGGAGGCCTTGGGCGACGAAGAGCTTGGTCCTGCGGGTCCCCATGCGTTGCAGCTGGGGGCAGCGCAGGGTCTTGACATGCTGGAGCAGGGAGCGCTCGGGCAGCTTCCCGAGGGCGAGGGACTTCTTGGCAGCTCTGCTCTTGCCGCGCTGGCGCCTGACGGAGCGGGTTCCGCCCAGGGGCCGCGCGCCTTGGCTCCAGGGCGCCTTCTTGAGGGGGGCGGCTGAGGCGCCCCGGGAGCTTCATTGCCCGCGCAGGGCGAGGCACAGTGCAGCGAGAAGGACGGCGCGGAGGAGCCCCCAGCGGCACGGACAAGCTCGGCGACTTGGTCGAGCCACTCTTCGTAGACGTCGTCGATTGGGCGGTAGTGCAGGAGCTTGTTTGCCTCGATGAGTGCAGCACGAGCCTCCATGGCCGCGGGCGCGCGGGACGAAGAACCAGCGGGGGTGAGCGAGGGTGTAGCGGTGCGGCCGTCTCGCCTCATGGATGGATGCTGGGACAATGCTTGATGCTTGTTCCCCACCGGGCCGGTGGCGGCGTTGACAGCAGGTGATGGGGAACGACGAGGGCGCCCGCCGATGGGAGCCGTCTGGGCGACGCGGGAAGCGAGGGCGGCTCGGCGCTCGGCACGAGCCCAACGAGCGTCAGGCATGGATGCAATGGTCGGAGAAGAACAAGGCGACGGAAGGCGAATTCTGGCGTACCCCTACCTGGCGCGCCAAATGTTGGATTTCGGGTTCCGGCAGACCCTTGAGGTTCGAACACTGGGGTGCGCATGGAGATTTCGCCCTCTACCTACCTGCTCCTCGCCGAATCGCTAGGATCTAAACTACGGAAGAAACAACACAAGAGACACAGAGTTAATACTGGTTCAGGCCACCATTGTGGTGTAATACCCTACTCCAGTGTGTGGTGTGGTGGATTGCCTCTTGCGCTAATGATGAACAATACAAGGAAGAACAGCCTCGCGAGGGTCTATTCTTGGCTGGTGCGATGAACTACTAGGAGGAGTTCAATCGCTCTATCTACTGGTTTCTTGGTGAGGATCCAGATGCCCTACCCTGGGGGTGGCTAGTCCTATTTATAGGCAAAGGCCCTGGGCCTCTTCCCAAATATTGAGTGGGAAGGGCGCCAACAATTGGCCATTTTGAATGGGAACAGCGGGTACACTTATCCTGACTAAAGTTGGTCCTCGCCTGTCAAAGGCTCTGGTGGTGACGCCTGCTTGGGCTCCACAATGACTTCCTTCCTGCCGTTGGGCTGGTCTTGGTCTTGTTGCACCGAAATGGATGCCTTTGCTTGATGCTCTCGCTTGCGCTTGCTCCCTTTGCACGAAAGAGGAAAGGAGGACACTGCGCAGGCTGGCACCCGACTGGCGCCCCTGGTCGTCGTGGCTTGCGTCATGGGCATCTCGCGAGGTACCCCGCCTTGAACTCTCCACCTCCTCGCGAGCCAGCCTGATGAGGTTGTGCCTGAGGAAGCTCCTTGTCGTCCGCCCCGCGAGGCTTGGCCCCTCGCGAGGGTCTTGAGCTTGAGTCGATGAAGATGGGCCGCGCTGGGCCCCCCCTTTGAGCCACGCCGCAGGTCGCAGGCAGGCAAGTCTGGGGACCCCTGTTCCCAGAATGCCGACAGGGTTCTCAACTCCTTTTCTATCAGTAATATGCAAATGAAATTTTGTAGCAAGAGAACCCACCTAATGAGTCTAGGTTTAGCATATTTCTTTTCCATAAGATATTTTATAGCAGCATGATTAGTGTGAACAATTACTTTGGAATCAACAATATAAGATCTGAATTTGTCACAAGCAAACACAACTGCTAAAAATTCTTTTTCAGTAGTAGCATAATTCCTTTGGGCACTATCTAGAGTTTGGCCAGCATAATGAATAACATTCAATTTCTTATAAACTCTTTGTCCTAGAATAACACCAACAACATAGTCACTAGCATCACACATATATTCAAAAGGCAAGTTCTAGTCAGGTGGTTGAACAATAGGTGTAGAAGTTAAGGCTTTCTTAAGTGTTTCAAAGGCTTCTACACAATCATCATCAAAAACAAATGGAACATCCTTTTGTAAAAGATTTGTAAGAGGCCTAGAAATTTTAGAGAAGTATTTAATAAACCTCCTATAGAAACCAGCATGACCAAGAAAACTACGAATACCTTTTAATGTCTCTAGGACATTGCATCTTCTCAATTGCATCAACTTTAGCTTTATCCACCTCATTACCTCGTTCGGGAATTTTATGCCCCAAGACAATACCTTAATTAACCATAAAGTGCCACTTCTCCCAATTCAAGACAAGGTTAGTTTGCTCACATCTCTGCAAAACTCGATCAAGGTTGCCCAAGCAATCATCAAAAGTAGTTCCATAAACAGAAAAATCATCCATGAAAACCTCAACAATCTTTTCACAAAAATCAGAGAATATAGCAGTCATACATCTTTGAAAGGTAGTAGGTGCATTGCATAAAGCAAAAGGCATATATCTATAATCATAAGTTCCAAAGGGGCACGTAAAGGTGGTTTTCTCTAGATCTGGTTGTGAAACAGGTATGTGAGAAAAACCAGAATATCCATCAAGAAAGCAAAAGTGTGTGTGCTTAGATAATATTTCCACCACTTGATCAATAAAAGGCAAGGGGTAATGATCTTTTCTAGTAGATTTATTTCATTTTTTGAAATTAATTACCATTCTATAGCCAGTAACAATTCTTTGTGTAATAAGTTCATTTTTATCATTACAAACAACAGTAATACCTCCTTTCTTAGGGGACACAATGAACAGGACTTACCCATGTACTATCAGCTATCGGATAGATTATACCCGCTTCTAGAAGATTTAATATTTTAGTTCTTACCACTTCTTTCATTTTGGGATTCAAACATTGTTGGTGATCAACAATGGGTTTAGCATCAAGTTCCATATGTATCTTATGCTGATAGAGAGTGGGACTAATTCCCTTAAGATCATCAAGAGTATATCCAATGGTAGCACAGTGCTTCTTCAGAATTTTCAATAATCTTTCTTCTTCATGTTCTGAAAGGTTAGCGCTAATAATAATAGGATATATCTTTTTCTCATCAAGATATGCATATTTAGAAGTGTCAGGCAATTGCTTTAGTTGAAACACAGGATCACCTTTAGGTGGAGGAGGTCGTCCAAGAGTTTCAATAGGCAAATTATGTTTGAGCAGAGGTTGTTGTTCAAAGAAGATTTTATATATTTCATTCCTTCCATGCATATGCATATCATTTTCATGGTCTAGCATATATTGTTCTAGTGGATCAGTAGGAGGCATGGTAATAGAAGCAAGACCAATTATTTCATCCTTACTAGGTAATTATTTCTTATGAGGTTGTCCATTAAACATGGAAAAATTAAATTCATGAGACTCATCACCAAAGCAAACACTGACAGTTTGTTTATGACAATCTATAGTAGCATTGATAGTGTTCAAGAAAGGTCTACCAAAGATAATGGGGCAAAAGTCATCTTGCGGGGAACCAAGAACTAGAAAATCAGTGGGGTGTTTTATTTTCCCACAGAAGACTTCAACATCTCTAATAATCCCGAGTGGTGTGATGATGTCTCTATTAGAAAGTTTAATAGTGACATCTATGTCTTCTATTTCAGCGGGGTCTATATCATTCATAATTTCTTGGTATAAAGTAAAAGGAATAACACGCACGCTAGCACCTAAATCACATAAACCATGATAACAATGATCTCCTATTTTAACTGAGACAACAGGCATGCCAATAACAGGTCTATGTTTATCTTTTTCATCAGGTTTGGCAATTCTAACAGCTTCATCATAGAAGTAAATAACATCTCCATCAATATTTTCTACCAGGAGATCTTTGACCATAGCGACACAAGGTTCTACTTTAATTTGTTCAGCCGGTTCAGGTGCTCTATTATAACTTTTGCGAACCATAGTTGAAACCTTAGCATGTTCCTTTATACTAAAAGGGAAAGGTGGTTTTTCAATATAAGAAGTAGGCACAACTGGATCAACATTGTAAATAATAGTTTCATCTTTAACTACGTCCGGTTCTTTAATTTCTTCTTTAACTGGGGGATAATATTTAAACCACTTCTCTTTAGGGAGATCAACATGAGTAGCAAATGATGCTGGGGAACGCAGTAATTCAAAAAAAATCCTATGATCACGCAAGATCTATCCAGGAGATGCATAGCAACAAGACGGGAGAGTGTGTCCACGTAACCTCATAGATCGAAAGCGGAAGCGTTTAGTAACGCGGTTGATGTAGTCGAACGTCTTCATGATCCAACCGATCCAAGTACCGACCGTACGGCACCTTCATGTTCAGCACACGTTCAGCACAATGATGTCCCTCGAGCTCTTGATCTAGTAGAGGGTCGAGGAGAGTTCCATCAGCATGACAGACTAGCGACGATGTTGATGATGTTACCGACACAGGGCTTCACCTACCGAGGTGTTAAACTATGGAGGGGGGGCACCGCACATGGCTTAGAGATTGTCTGTTGTCCTTTGGGGTGCCCCTGCCCCCGTATATAAAGGAGGGAGGGAGGAGGCCGGCAGCCAGGGGGCGCGCTCCATAGGGGGTGTCCAACTAGGATTCCCATTCCTAGTTGGAGACCCCTTCCTTTTCCAAGAGGGGGGGGGGAAGGAGTAGGAGAGGGAGAAGGAAAGAGGGGGGTGCCGCCCTCTCCCTAGTCCAATTTGGACTTGCCATGGGGCGGCACGCGGCCACCCTGCGGCCCTCCTCTCCTATCCACTAAAGCCCATGAAGGCCCACTACTTCCCCGGGGGGGTTCCCGTAACCTCCCGGTACTCCGAAAAGTGTTTGAACTCTTCCGAAACCTTTTCGGTGTCCGAACGTAGCCTTCCAATATATCAATATTTATGTCTCGACCATTTAGAGACTCCTCATCATCTCCGTGATCTCATCTGGGACTCTGAACAAACTTTGGTCATCAAATCACATAACTCATAATACAAATTATCATCAAATGTTAAGCGTGCGGACCCGACGGGTTCGAGAACTATGTAGACATGATCGAGACACATCTCCGATCAATAACCAATAGCGGAACCTGGATGCTCATATTGGCTCCTACATATTATACGAAGATCTTTATCGGTCAAACCGCACAACAACATGCATTGTTCCCTTTGTCATGGTATGTTACTTGCCCGAGATTCGATCGTCGGTATCATCATACCTAGTACAATCTCGTTACCGGAAAGTCTCTTTACTCATTCCGTAATGCTTCATACCGTAACTAACTCATTAGTCACATTGCTTGCAAGGCTTATAGTGATGAGCATTACCGAGAGGGCCCAGAGATACCTCTCCGATACACGGAGTGACAAATCCTAGTCTTGATCTATGCCAACCCAACAAACACCTTCAGAGACACATGTAGAGCATCTTTATAATCACCCAGTTACGTTGTGACGTTTGATAGCACACAAGGTGTTCCTTCGGTATTCGGGAGTTGCATAATATCATAGTCAGAGGAACATGTATAAGTCATGAAGAAAGTAGTAGCAATGAAATTGCAACGATCATAATGCTAAGCTAACGGATGGGTATTGTCCATCACATCATTCTCCTAATGATGTGATCTCGTTCATCAAATGACAACACATGTCTATGGTTAGGAAACATAACCATCTTTGAATAACGAGCTAGTCAAATAGAGGCATATTAGGGACACTATGTCTTGTCTATGTATTCACACATGTACTAAGTTTCCGGTTAATACAATTCTAGCATGAATAATAAAGATTTATCATGATATATGGAAATATAAATGAAAACTTTATTATTGCCTCTAGGGCATATTTCCTTCAGTCTCCCACTTGCACTAGAGTCAATAATCTAGATTACAAGGTAATGATTCTAACACCCATGGAGTCTTGGTGGTGATCATGTTTTTCTCGTGGAAGAGTCTTAGTCAACCGGTCTGCAACATTCAGATATGTATGTATTTTGCAAATCTCTATATCTCCCTCCACGACTTGATGTCGGATGGAATTGAAGCGTCTCTTGATGTGTTTGGTCCTCTTGTGAAATCTGGATTCTTTTTCCAAGGCAATTGCACCAGTATTGTCACAAAAGATTTTCATTGGACCCGATGCACTAGGTATTACACCTAGATCGGATATGAACTCCTTCATCCAGACTCCTTCATTTGCTGCTTCCGAAGGAGCTATGTACTCCGCTTCACACATAGATCCTGCCATGACGCTCTGCATGGAACTACCCCAACTGACAGCTCCACCATTCAATACAAATACGTATCCGGATTGCGACTTAGAGTCATCCAGATCAGTGTCAAAGCTTGCATCGATGTAACCATTTACGACGAGCTCTTTGTCACCTCCATAAACGAGAAACAAATCATTAGTCCTTTTCAGGTATTTCAGGATGTTCTTGACCGTTGTCCAGTGCTCCACTCCTATATTACTTTGGTGCCTCCCTGCTATACTTATAGCCAGGCACACATCAGGTCTGGTACACAACATTGCATACATGATAGAACCTATGGCTGAAGCATATGGAATGACTTTCATTTTCTCTCTATCTTTTGAAGTGGTTGGGCATTGAGTCTGACTCAATTTCACACCTTGTAACACAGGCAAGAACCCTTTTTTTGAACTTCTTCAAAACTTTATCAAGGTATGTGCTTTGTGAAAGTCCAATTAAGCATCTTGATCGATCTCTATAGATCTTGATGCCCAATATGTAAGCAGCTTCACCGAGGTCTTTCATTGAAAAAATTCTTATTCATGTATCCTTTTATGCTATCCAGAAATTCTGTATCATTTCCAATCAACAATATGTCATCCACATATAATATTAGAAATGCTACAGAGCTCCCACTCACTTTCTATTAAATACACGCTTCTCCAAACATCTGTATAAAACCATATGCTTTGATCACACTATCAAAGCGTTTATTCCAACTCCGAGAGGCTTACACCAGTCCATAAATGGATCGCTGGAGCTTGAACACTTTGTTAGTACCCTTTGGATCGACAAAACCTTCTGGTTGCATCATATACAACTCTTCTTTAAGAAATCCATTAAGGAATGCAGTTTTGGCATCCATTTGCCAAATTTCATAATCATAAAATGCGGCAATTCCTAACATGATTCGGACAGGCTTAAGCATCGCTATGGGTGAGAAGGTCTCATCATAGTTAACTCCTTGAACTTGTGAAAAACCTTTCGCAACAAGTAGAGATTTGTAGAAAGTAACATTACCGTCAGGGTCAGTCTTCTTCTTGAAGATCCATTTATTTTCTATGGCTTGCCGATCATCAGGCAAGTCCACCAAAGTCCACACTTTGTTCTCATACATGGATCCCATCTCACATTTCATGGCCTCAAGCCATTTCGAGGAATCTGGGCTCATCATGGCTTCCTCATAGTTCGTAGGTTCATCATGGTCTAGTAACATGACTTCCATAACAGGATTACCGTATCACTCTGGTGTGGACCATACTCTGGATGACCTACGAGGTTTGGTAGTAACTTGATCTGAAGTTTCTTGATCATCATCATTAGTTTCCTCACTAATTGGTGTAGGAATCACTGGAACTGATTTCTATGATGAACTACTTACCAATTCGGGAGAAGGTACTATTACCTCATCAAGTTCTACTTTCCTCCCACTCACTTCTTTCGAGAGAAACTTCTTCTCTAGAAAGGATCCATTCTTATCTTGCCTTCGGATCTGTGATAGAAGGTGTACCCAACAATTTCCTTTGGGCATCCTATGAAGACACACTTCTCCGATTTGGGTTCAAGCTTATCAGGCTGAAGCTTTTTCACATAATCATTACAGCCCCAAACTTTAAGAAACGACAACTTGGGTTTCTCGCCAAACCACAGTTCATATGGCATCGTCTCAACGGATTTCAATGGTGCCCTATTGAAAGTGAATGCAGCCGTCTTGAAAGCATAACCCCAAAATGATAGCACTACATCAGTAAGAGACATCATAGGTCACACCATATCCAATAAAGTACGGTTACAACGTTCGGACACACCATTACGCTGTGGTGTTCCAGGTGGCATGAGTTGCGAAACTATTCCACATTGTTTCAAATGAATATAAAACTCATAACTCAAATATTCGCCTCCACAATCAGATCGAAGAAACTTTATTTTCTTGTTACGATGATTTTCCACTTCACTCTGAAATTCTTTGAACTTTTCAAATGTTTCAGACTTATGATTCATTAAGTAGATATACCCATATCTCCTCAAATCATCTGTGAAGGTAAGAAAATAACAATACCCGCCACGAGCCTCAATACTCATTGGTCCGCATCCATCGGTATGTATTATTACCAATATGTCAGTAGCTCGTTCCATTGTTCCGGAGAACGGAGTTTTAGTCATCTTTCCCATGATGCATGGTTCGCAAGCACCAAGTGATTCATAATCAAGTGATTCTAAAAGCCCATCAGCATGGAGTTTCTTCATGTGCTTTACATCAATATGGCCTAAACAGCAGTGCCACAAATAAGTTGCACTATCATTATCAACTTTGCATCTTTTGGCTTCAATTTTATGAACATGTGTAACACCACGATCGAGATTCAACAAAAATAGACCACTCAACAAGGGTGCATGACAATGAAATATATTACACATATAAATAGAACAACCATTATTCTCTGATTTAAATGAATAACCATCTCGCATCAAACAAGATCCAGATATAATGTTCATGCTCAACGCTGGCACCAAATAACAATTATTCAGGTATAAAACTAATCCCGAAGGTAGATGTAGAGGTAGCGTGCCGACGGCGATCACATCGACCTTGGAACCATTTTTGATGCGCATCGTCACCTCGTCCTTAGCCAATCTTCGTTTAATCTGTAGCCCCTGTTTCGAGTTGCAAATATGAGTAACAGAACCAGTATCAAATATCGAGGCGCTACTACAAGCATTAGTAAGGTACACATAAATAACATGTATATCAAATATACCTTTCACTTTGCCATCCTTCTTATCTTCCATATATTTGGGGCAGTTCCGCTTCCAGTGACCAGTCCCTTTGTAGTAGAAGCACTCTGTTTCAGGCTTAGGTCTAGACTTGGGCTTCTTCCTGGGAGTAGCAACTTGCTTGCTATTCTTCTTGAAGTTCCCCTTCTTCCCTTTTCCCTTTTTCTTGAAACTACTGGTCTTATTAACCATCAACACGTGATGCTCCTTCTTGATTTCTACCTCCGCAGCCTTTAGCATTGCGAAGAGCTCGGGAATTGTTTTCGTCATCCTTGCATATTATAGTTCATCACAAAGCCTTTATAGCTTGGTGGTAGTGATTGAAGAACTCTGTCAATGATATTATTATCAGGAAGATTAACTCCCACTTGAGCCAAGTGGTTATGGTACCCAGACATTCTGAGTATGTGTTCACTGACAGAACTATTCTCCTCCATTTTGCAGCTATAGAACTTGTTGGAGACTTCATATCTCTCAACTCGGGCATTTGCTTGAAATATTAACTTCAACTCTTGGAACATCTCATATGCTCCATGACGTTCAAAAAGTCTTTGAAGTCCCGATTCTAAGCCATAAAGCATGGCACACTGAACTATCGAGTAGTCATCAACATGCGTCTGCCAGGCATTTACGATGTCTGCAGTTGTTGGCGCAGGTGGTACACCTAGCGGTGCTTCCAGGATGTAATTCTTCTGTGCAACAATGAGGATAATCCTCAAGTTATGGACCAGTCCGTGTAATTGCTACCATCATCTTTCAACTTAGCTTTCTCTAGAAATGCATTTAAATTCAAGGGAACGGTAGCATGGGCCATTGATCTACAACAACATAGACATGCAAAAAACATCAGGAGTAAGTTCATGATAAATTAAAGTTCAATTAATCATATTACTTAAGAACTCCCACTTAGATAGACATCCCTCTAGTCATCTAAATGATCACGTGATCCAAATCAACTAAACCATGTCCGATCATCACGTGAGATGGAGTAGTTTCAAAATGGTGAACATCTCTATGTTGATAATATCTACTATATGATTCACGTTCGACCTTTCGGTCTCAGTGTTCTGAGGCCATATCTGCATATGCTAGGCTCGTCAAGTTTAACCCGAGTATTCCGCATGTGCAAAACTGGCTTG
The DNA here is from genome assembly GCF_018294505.1 of Triticum aestivum. Classification (NCBI taxonomy): domain Eukaryota; kingdom Viridiplantae; phylum Streptophyta; class Magnoliopsida; order Poales; family Poaceae; genus Triticum; species Triticum aestivum. The sequence continues at coordinate 185,214,597 of NC_057795.1, read as the reverse complement.
CACCCGTTGTATGTGAATGTAGAGCTTATCACACCCGATCATCACATGGTGTCTCGACACGACAAACTGTAGCAACGGTGCATACTTAGGGAGAACACTTATACCTTGAAATTTAGTAAGGGATCATCTTATAATGCTACCGCCGAACTAAGAAAAATAAGATGCATAAAAGATAAACATCACATTCAATCAAAATATGTGACATGATATGGCCATCATCATCTTGTGCTCATGATCTCCATCACCGAAGCATCGTCATGATCTCCATCGTCACTAGCTTGACACCTTGATCTCTATCGTAGCATCGTTGTCGTCTCGCCAACTATTGCTACTATGAATATCGCTGCCGCTTAGTGATAAAGTAAAAAAATTACATGGCGATTGCATTTCTACAATAAAGCGACAACCATATGCCTCCTGCCAGTTGTCGATAACTCTGTTACCAAACATGATCATCTCATACAACAATTTATATCACATCATGTCTTGACCATATCACATCACAACAAGCCCTGCAAAAACAAGTTAGACGTCCTCTACTTTGTTGTTGCAAGTTTTATGTCGCTGCTACGGGCTTCTAGCAAGAACCGTTCTTACCTACGCATCAAAAACCACAACGATTTTTCGTCAAGTGTGTTGTTTTAACCTTCAACAATGACTAGCCGTAGTCAAACTCAATTCAACTAAAGTTGGAGAAACAGACACCCGCCAGCCACCTGTGTGCAAAAGCACTTTGGTAGAACCAGTCTCATGAACGCAATCATGTAATATCGGTCCGGGCCGCTTCATCCAACAATATTGTCGAATCAAATTAAGGAGTTGGTGGTAAGCAGTATGACTATTATCGCCCACAACTCATTGTATTCTACTCATGCATATATCATCTACGCATAGACCTGGCTCAGATGCCACTGTTGGGGAACGCAGTAATTCAAAAAATTTCCTACGATCACGCAAGATCTATCTAGGAGATGCATGGCAACGAGATGGGAGAGTGTGTCCATGTACCCTCGTAGACCGAAAGCGGAAGCGTTTAGTAACACGGTTGATGTAGTTGAAAGTCTTCATGATCCAACCGATCCAAGTACCGAACGTATGGCACCTCCGTGTTTAGCACATGTTCAGCACGATGATGTCCCTCGAGCTCTTGATCCAGTAGAGGGTCGAGGAGAGTTCTGTCAGCACGACGGCGTGGCAACAATGTTGATGATGTTACCGGTGCAGGGCTTCTCCTAAGCACTATGATGATATGACCGAGGTGTTAAACTGTGGAGGGGGGCACCGCACAAGGCTAAGACATTCTCTGTTGTCCTTTGGGGTGCCCCTTGCCACCATATATAAAGGAGGGAGGGAGGAGGCCGGGGCCCAGGAGGGGCGCGCGCCATAGGGGGAGTCCAACTAGGATTCCCAATCCTAGTTGGAGTCCCCTTCCTTTCCAAGAGGGGGAGAGAGGGAAGGAGTAGGAGAGGAAGAAGGAAAGAGGGGGGGCTCCGCCCCCTCCCTTGTCCAATTAGAACTTGCCATGGGGGGGGGGGGCGCCCACCCTGCAGCCCTCCTCTCCTTTCCACTAAAGCCCATGAAGGCCCACTACTTCCCCCGGGGGGTTCCGGTAACCTCCTAGTACTCCGAAAAATGTTTGAACTCTTCCGAAACCTTTTCGGTGTCCGAACATAGCCTTCCAATATATCAGTCTTTATGTCTCGGCCATTTAGAGACTCCTTGTCATGTTTGTGATCTCATCCGGGACTCCGAACAAACTTCGGTCATCAAATCACATAACTCATAATACAAATCGTCATTGAACGTTAAGCGTGCGGACCCTACGGGTTCGAGAACTATGTAGACATGATCGAGACACATGTCCGATCAATAATCAATAGCGGAACCTAGATGCTCATATTGGCTCCTACATATTCTACAAAGATCTTTATTGGTCAAATCGCACAACAACATACGTTGTTCCCTTTGTCATCGGTATGTTACTTGCCCGGGATTCGATCGTCGGTATCATCATACCTAGTTCAATCTTGTTACCGACAAGTCTCTTTACTCATTCTGTAATGCTTCATCCCATAACTAACTCATTATTCACATTGCTTGCAAGGCTTATAGTGATGAGCATTACCGAGAGGGCCTAGAGATACCTCTCTGATACATAGAGTGACAAATCCTAATCTTGATCTATGTCAACCCAACAAACTCCTTCGGAGACACCTGTAGAGCATATTTATGATCACCCAGTTACGTTTTGAAGTTTGATAGCACACAAGGTGTTCCTCCGGTATTCAGGAGTAGCATAATCTCATAGTCATAAGAATATGTAAAAGTCATGAAGAACGCAGTAGCAATGAAACTGTAACAATCATAATGCTAAGCTAACGGATGGGTCTTGTCCATCACGTCATTCTCCTAATGATGTGATCCCGTTCATCAAATGACAACACATGTCTATGGTTAGGAAACATAACCATCTTTGATTAACGAGCTAGTCAAGTAGAGGCATACTGGGGACACTATGTTTTGTCTATGTATTCAGACATGTACTAAGTTTCCGGTTAATACAATTCTAGCATGAATAATAAACATTTATCATGGTATAAGAAAATATAAATAGCAACTTTATTATTGCCTCTAGGGCATATTTCCTTCTAATGATTCACAAAAGGAGGTTACTACTTAGTGTCAGGTCCATATTTAGTGCTAAACTTGTGAAAAGCAACATTATTCATAAAAGATTTAACAAATCAAATTCAAGCTTAATACCTGACTCTTTACCTTCGTTGAATTCCCAATCTTCAGAGTTGCATTTAGTTATTTCTAAAAGATCCCACCTGAATTTAGTAGTCTTCTTCATAAAAGAACCAGTACAAGAAGTATCGAGCATGGATCGATCATCATGTGAAAGACAAGCATAAAAATTCTGAATAATAATTTCTCTAGAGAGCTTATGATCAGGGCATGAATATACCCCAAGCTAGAGCGATACTTTCTCCTTCACGAGGCCAAAAATTATATATATATATATATATATATATATATATATATATATATATATATATTTCGATCACGATGAACTATTCCAGTTCCAAGATCCAATATCATCGCATAGCCTATACCATGTCAATGCTTTTCCCTTCAAATATTCCCCCTATACTAGAGGGCACACCAAAAATACTTTCGGCCGCCGCAAGCTTCTATTCATGTGATATCCCATCTTGGGGCCTTTTCCGACACTCCACCGGAGCGGGGTTCGATCACGGAGGGCCTCTACATCAACCTTGTTGCCCTTCCAATAAAGCGTGAGTAGTTTACCACGGACCTAAGGGTCCATAGCTAGTAGCTAGAAGGCTTCTTCTCTCTCTTTGATTTTAAATACAAAGTTCTTCTCGATGTTCTTGGAGATCTATTCGATGTAATCTTCTTTTAAGGTGCGTTTGTTGAGATCCGATGAATTGTGGATTTATGATAAATTATCTATGAATATTATTTCGGTCTTCTGAACACTTTTATATGATTGAGATATCTTAGTAATTCTCTTCGATCTATCAATTTGGTTTGGCCAACTAAATTGGTTTTTCTTGCAATGGGAGAAGTGCTTTGTGATGGGTTCAATCTTGCGGTGTCCTCTCCCAATGTCAAAAGGGGCAGTATTGTATTGTTGCCATTAAGGATAAAAAGATGGGGTTATATCATATTTCTTGAGCTTATCCCTTTACATCATGTCATCTTGCTTAAAGCGTTACTCTGCTCTTATGAACTTAATACTCTAGATGCAGGCAGGAGTCGGTCGATGTGTGGAGTAATAGTAGTAGATGCAGCATCATTTCGGCCTACTTATCACGAACGTGATGCCTATATTCATGATCATTGCCTTAGATATCGTCATAATTATGTGCTTTTCTATCAATTACTCAATAGTAATTTGTTTACCCACTATATGCTTTATTCAAGAGAGAAGCCTCTAGTGAAACCTATGGCCCCCGGGTCTATTTTCCAGCATATATTTTTAGATCTAGAAACCAAAAGACCCAAAAATACCTTGTTACAATTTATTTATATTTACTTTAGTTTGCTCTTTTATTTATATTTTATACCTATCTCTATTAGATTTCACTCTTGTTCATGATCGTGAAGGGATTGACAACCCCTTTTTCGCGTTGTGTGCAAGTGTTTGTTAGTTTGTGCAGGTGCACATATTGGAGACTTGCTTGTGCCTCCTACTGGATAGATACCTTGGTTCTTAACTGAGGGAAATACTTATCTCTACTTTGATGCATCACACTTCCCTCTTCAAGTGAAAAATCAATGCAAGCTCAGGAAGTAGCATAGTCCCTCGAACGTTGATGACGATCCCGCGAATCGCCCTCAAACAATGCCTTGAACCGCCCTCGAACGATCCCTTGAATAGAAGACCAAAAGCACTGCCTCTCTACTTGTTTGCAAGCGTACGGTCTTCACGATGCGGCAGCGCTTCACTGTCTAGAGCTAATTGTTGTCGAAGAATTAGTGGGAGGAGATTAGAACCACATTGGGCTTCTAATTACAAGATTAGAGGTAGCTAGGGCTAGCTCTAATTAGTCAACTAGGACCAACTAGAACTAGTACTAGATGAACTAGTGGAGGCTCCAAAACTTGTGTACCAATAGGGAGAAATCCTCTGGCATATATAGGTTAGGAGGGGAAGAGGGGGCTGCCACCAAGGGGGAAAGAGCCCCTTGGGGTGCCGGCCAAGGGAGGGGGAGTAGGACTCCCCCTCCAAGTAGGATCCCCCCCCCCCGCCCAATAGGAAAGGGGGCGCTACCTCATTTTGGGCCTTCATGGCCCAAGTTTTCTTCCACCTCTTGGCCTTATTAGGCCCATTGATATTAAATTAAAAATATATTTGTTATAAACATTTTCAGACCATTATATATATAATTTAACATCCCTGAAAACATTTTACACACACACACACAAACACACACAGACACACACACACAGAGAGAGAGACACAGATATATATATATATATATCGGTAATACCGGATATTCACCAAAACCCTTCCGGTGACCTCGAAACGCTTCCGGAACCTCTCAGAACTATTCCGGATATTAATGAAATAATTCCACAAATATATTCTCATCACTCCCGTCCTACTAATACTTAGCAGATCATAATTACCTTAATCTTGTGACCCCGTAGGTTCGGTAAACCATAGACATGAGTGAAACTCCTTCGTTCAATGACCGATAGCGGAACCATGGACATCCATATCGGTCCCTATGATTACACGAATGATATTTGAGTGAACATTTGGTTATCGTGTGATGTTACCTTTGCTTATCAATACTTTACAAAATCCGGTGTGCATCGGTATCCTCCTGAGTCATCACCGTGCTCACTATACCATTGCTCCTATTACCAATTTTGTTCTTCTTTCTCGTTGACGTGTTCCGACATCCCCATGATACAGTCACCTGTGTATGGCCAGACGATGATGGATTCCGTCACACTGAGAGAGCCCTAAGAATATCTCTTCATCGTCGGAGGAGCAAATCCCAGTCTCGAGCTGTCGGTCAATTGTCAAACTTTCCGGTGTGCCTGAAAGTTGTTGTTATGATCACCTTGTTACAGATGACGTTTAAGCAACCCCAGAGTCGACCGTCAGGTAGGAACTGACAGAGACACTCTCATGGCCTGAGGAACTAAAAAACACATGCTAACACTCTATGTTATAACAGATGTTTTTAGACGATATAGTCACATAGTATAACAAACAAGTATTGGGCCAGTTCGGTATGATCGTTCTTCTAACGTCATTCCCTCAATGTTGTTTTAAGACTATTGTTACACTTCACGATATCCCAAGACTGGGGGCAACAAGAGAAAACAAAGTTACTTTTGCACAATTATTAGATAAATATCAAAAGAAGAGTGAACAGAAAAGTGCTTATCGGCCAAGTAATTCAAAAGCATCAAGATCACCCCCTAGGCGCAAATATGAGGGTCGGTTTTGGCAAAGTGATAATTTTAATACAACATATTCATATCCTAATTATGGGCTGCCAATGTCGTGAATACATCCCTTGTTGGGGAACATAGCAGAAAATAAAAAAATTCTACGCAGCACCAAGATAAATCTATGGAGTCATCTAGCAACGAGAGAGAGGAGTGCATCTACATACCCTTGTAGATCGCGAGAGGAAGCGTTCAAGAGAACGGGGTTGATGGAGTCGTACTCGTCGTGATCCAAATCACCGATGATCCTAGCGCCGAACGGATGGCACCTCCGCGTTCGACACACGTACAGTTGGGGAAGACGTCTCCTCCTGCTTGATCCAGCAAGGGGAGGGAGAGGTTGATGGAGATCTAGCAGCACGACGGCGTGGTGGTGGAAGTAGCGGCGATCTCGGCAGGGCTTCGCCAAGCTCAGCGAGAGGGACAGGTGTTACGAAGGGAGAGGAAGGCACCAGGAGCACAGGTGCGCAGCCCTCCCTCCCCCCTCTTTATATAGGGGCCCTGGGGGGGCACCGACCCCTAGAGATTGGATCTCAAGGGGGAGCGGCGGCCAAGGGGGGACTTGCCCCCCAAGCCAAGTGGGGCGCCCCCACCCCTAGGGTTTCCAACCCTAGGCGCAGGGGGAGGCCCAAGGGGGGCGCACCAGCCCACCAGGGGCTGGTTCCCCTCCCACTTCAGCCCATGGGGCCCTCCGGGATAGGTGGCCCCACCCGGTGGACCCCCAGGACCCTTCCGGTGGTCCCGGTACAATACTGGTGAACCCTGAAACTTTCCCGGTGGCCGAAACTGGACTTCCTACATACAAATCTTCACCTCCGGACCATTCCGAAACTCCTCGTGACGTCCGGGATCTCATCCGGGACTCCGAAAAACTTTCGGGTTACCGCATACTAATATCTCTCCAACCCTAGCATCACCGAACCTTAAGTGTGTAGACCCTACGGGTTCGGGAGACACGCAGACATGGCCAAGACGACTCTCTCGCCAATAACCAACAGCGGGATCTGGATACCCATGTTGGCTCCCACATGCTCCTTGATGATCTCATCGGATGAACCACGATGTCGAGGATTCAAGTAATCCCGTATACAATTCCCTTTGTCAATCGGTACGTTACTTGCCCGAGATTCGATCGTCGGTATCCCAATACCTTGTTCAATCTCGTTACCGGCAAGTCACTTTACTTGTACCGTAATGCATGATCCCGTGACCAACCACTTGGTCACCTTGAGCTCATTATGATGATGCATTACCGAGTGGGCCCAGAGATACCTCTCCGTCATACGGAGTGACAAATCCCAGTCTCGATTCATGTCAACCCAACAGACACTTTCGGAGATACCTGTAGTATACCTTTATAGCCACCCAGTTATGTTGTGACGTTTGGTACACCCAAAGCACTCTTACGGTATCCGGGAGTTACACGATCTCATGGTCTAAGGAAACGATACTTGACATTAGAAAAGCTCTAACAAACGAACTACACGATCTTGTGCTATGCTTAGGATTGGGTCTTGTCCATCACATCATTCTCCCAATGATGTGATCCCGTTATCAATGACATCCAATGTCCATGGTCAGGAAACCGTAACCATCTATTGATAAACGAACTAGTCAACTAGAGGCTCACTAGGGACATGTTGTGGTCTATGTATTCACACATGTATTACGATTTCCGGATAACACAATTATAGCATGAACAATAGACAATTATCATGAACAAGGAAATATAATAATAACCATTTTATTATTGCCTCTAGGGCATATTTCCAACAGTCTCCCACTTGCACTAGAGTCAATAATCTAGTTACATTGTGATGAATCGAACACCCATAGAGTTCTGGTATTGATCATGTTTTGCTCGCGGAAGAGGTTTAGTCAACGGATCTGCGACATTCAGATCTATGTGCACTTTACAAATATCTATGTCTCCATCTTGAACATTTTCACGAATGGAGTTGAAGAGACGCTTGATGTGCCTGGTCTTCTTGTGAAACCTAGGCTCCTTGGCAAGGGCAATGGCTCCAGTATTGTCACAGAAGAGAGTCATCGGCCCCGATGCATTGGGAATAACTCCTAGGTCGGTAATGAACTCCTTCATCCAGATTGCTTCATGTGCTGCCTCCGAGGCTGCCATGTACTCCGCTTCACATGTAGATCCCGCCACGACGCTTTGCTTGCAACTGCACCAGCTTACTGCCCCACCATTCAAAATATACATGTATCTGGTTTGTGACTTAGAGTCATCCAGATCTGTGTCGAAGCTAGCATCGACGTAACCCTTTACGACGAGCTCTTCGTCACCTCCATATACGAGAAACATATCCTTAGTCCTTTTCAGGTACTTCAGGATATTCTTGACCGCTGTCCAGTGTTCCATGCCGGGATTACTTTGGTACCTTCCTACCAAACTTACGGCAAGGTTTACATTAGGTCTGGTACACAGCATGGCATACATGATAGACCCTATGGCCGAGGCATAGGGGATGACACTCATCTTTTCTCTATCTTCTGCCGTGGTCGGACATTGAGCCGAGCTAAATTTCACACCTTGCAACACAGGCAAGAATCCCTTCTTGGACTGATCCATATTGAACTTCTTCAATATCTTATCAAGGTATGTGCTTTGTGAAAGACCTATGAGGCGTCTCGATCTATCTCTATAGATCTTGATGCCTAATATGTAAGCAGCTTCTCCAAGGTCCTTCATTGAAAAACACTTATTCAAGTAGGCATTAATGCTGTCCAAAAGTTCTATATCATTTCCCATCAAAAGTATGTCATCCACATATAATATGAGAAATGCTACAGAGCTCCCACTCACTTTCTTGTAAACGCAGGCTTCTCCATAAGTCTGCATAAACCCAAACACTTTTATCATTTCATTAAAGCGAATGTTCCAACTCCGAGATGCTTGCACCAGCCCATAGATGGAGCGCTGGAGCTTGCATACCTTGTTAGCATTCTTAGGATCGACAAAACCTTCCGGCTGCATCATATACAATTCTTCCTTAAGAAAGCCGTTAAGGAATGCCGTTTTGACGTCCATTTGCCATATCTCATAATCATAGAATGCGGCAATTGCTAACATGATTCGGACGGACTTCAGCTTCGCTACAGGTGAGAAGGTCTCATCATAGTCAACCCCTTGAACTTGTCGATAACCCTTAGCGACAAGTCGAGCCTTATAGATGGTAACATTACCATCCACGTCCGTCTTCTTCATAAAGATCCATTTATTTTCTATCATTCGCCGATCATCGGGCAAGTCTGTCAAAGTCCATACTTTTTTCATACATGGATCCTATCTCGGATTGCATGGCTTCAAGCCATTTGTTGGAATCTGGGCCCGCCATCGCTTCTTCATAGTTCGAAGGTTCACCATTGTCTAACAACATGATTTCCAGGACAGGGTTGCCATACCATTCTGGTGTGGAACGTGTCCTTGTGGACCTTCGAAGTTCAGTAGCAACTTGATCCGAAGTACCTTGATCATCATCATTAACTTCCTCTCTAGTAGGCACCACAGGAACATCTTCGTGAGCTGCGTTGCTTTCCGGTTCAAGAGGTAGTACTTCATCGAGTTCTACTTTCCTCCCACTTACTTCTCTCGAGAGAAACTCTTTCTCCAGAAAGGACCCGTTATTGGCAACAAAGATCTTGCCTTCGGATCTGAGGTAGAAGGTATACCCAATGGTTTCCTTAGGGTATCCTATGAAGACGCATTTTTCCGACTTGGGTTCAAGCTTTTTAGGTTGAAGTTTCTTGACATAAGCATCGCATCCCCAAACTTTTAGAAACGACAGCTTAGGTTTCTTCCCAAACCATAATTCATACGGTGTCGTCTCAACGGATTTAGACGGTGCCCTATTTAAAGTGAATGTAGCTGTCTCTAGAGCGTATCCCCAAAATGATAGCGGTAAATCGGTGAGTGACATCATAGATCGCACCATATCCAATAGAGTGTGATTACGACGTTCGGACACACTGTTACGCTGAGGTGTTCCAGGCGGCATGAGTTGTGAAACGATTCCACATTTCCTTAAGTGCGTACCAAATTCGTGACTTAAATATTCTCCCCCATGATCTGATCGTAAGAACTTTATCTTTCGGTCACGTTGATTCTCTACCTCATTCTGAAATTCCTTGAACTTTTCAAAGGTCTCAGACTTGTGTTTCATCAAGTAGACATACCCATATCTACTCAAGTCATCAGTGAGAGTGAGAACATAACGATAGCCTCCGCGAGCCTCAACGCTCATTGGACCGCACACATCAGTATGTATGATTTCCAATAAGTTGGTTGCTCGCTCCATTGTTCCGGAGAATGGAGTCTTGGTCATTTTGCCCATGAGGCATGGTTCGCATGTGTCAAATGATTCGTAATCAAGAGACTCCAAAAGTCCATCAGCATGGAGCTTCTTCATGCGTTTGACACCAATGTGACCAAGGCGGCAGTGCCACAAGTATGTGGGACTATCGTTATCAACTTTACATATTTTGGTATTCACACTATGAATATGCTTTGACCAGCGGGGCATGACCATAAAACATATCTCTCATATAAATAGAACAACCATTATTCTCGGATTTAAATGAGTAGCCATCTCGTATTAAACGAGATCCAGATACAATGTTCATGCTCAAAGCTGGCACTAAATAACAATTATTGAGGTTTAAAACTAATCCCGTAGGTAAATGTAGAGGTAGCGTGCCGACGGCGATCACATCGACCTTGGAACCATTCCCGACGCGCATCGTCACCTTGTCCTTCGCCAGTCTCCGCTTATTCCGCAGCTCCTGTTTTGAGTTACAAATATGAGCAACCGCACCGGTATCAAATACCCAGGAGCTACTACGAGTACTGGTAAGGTACACATCAATTACATGTATATCACATATACCTTTGGTGTTGCCGGCCTTCTTGTCCGCTAAGTACTTGGGGCAGTTCCGCTTCCAGTGTCCGCTTCCCTTGCAATAAAAGCACTCAGTCTCAGGTTTGGGTCCATGCTTTGGCTTCTTCCCGGCAACTGGCTTACCGGGCGCGGCAACTCCCTTGCCGTCCTTCTTGAAGTTCTTCTTACCCTTGCCTTTCTTGAAACTAGTGGTTTTATTGACCATCAACACTTGATGTTCCTTTTTGATCTCCACCTCCGCTGATTTCAGCATTGAATATACCTCAGGAATGGTTTTCACCATCCCCTGCATATTGAAGTTCATCACAAAGCTCTTGTAGCTAGGTGGGAGCGACTGGAGGATTCTGTCGACCACCGCGTCATCCGGGAGATTAACTCCCAGTTGAGATAAGCGGTTGTGCAACCCAGACATTTTGAGTATGTGCTCGCTGACAGAACCATTCTCCTCCATCTTACAACTGTAGAACTTGTCGGAGACTTCATATCTCTCGACCCGGGCGTGAGCTTGGAAAACCATTTTCAGCTCTTGGAACATCTCATATGCTCCGTGCTGCTCAAAACGCTTTTGGAGCCCCGGTTCTAAGCTGTAAAGCATGCCGCACTGAACCAGGGAGTAATCATCACTACGCGACTGCCAGGCGTTCATAACGTCTTGAGTTGCTGGGAAAACGGGTGCTTCACCTAGCGGTGCATCTAGGACATATGCTTTCTTGGCAGCTATGAGGATGATCCTCAAGTTCCGGACCCAGTCCGTATAGTTGCTGCCATCGTCTTTCAGCTTGGTTTTCTCTAGGAACGCGTTGAAGTTGAGGGCAACATTAGCGTGGGCCATTTGATCTACAAGACATATTGCAAAGATTTTAGACTAAGTTCATGATAATTAAGTTCATCTAATCAAATTATATAATGAACTCCCACTCAGATAGACATCCCTCTAGTCATCTAAGTGATCCATGATTCGAGTCAACTAGGCCGTGTCCGATCATCACGTGAGACGGACTAGTCATCATCGGTGAACATCTTCATGTTGATCGTATCTTCTATACAACTCATGTTCGACCTTTCGGTCTCTTGTGTTCCGAGCCCATGTCTGTACATGCTAGGCTCGGCAAGTCAACCTAAGTGTTTTGCATGTGTACTTCTGGCTTACACCCGTTGTATGTGAACGTTAGAATCTATCACACCCGATCATCACGTGGTGCTTCGAGACAACGAACTTTCGCAATGGCGCACAGTTAGGGGGAACACTTTCTTGAAATTATTATGAGGGATCATCTTCTTTACTACCGTCGTACTAAGCAAATAAGAAGCAAAACATGATAAACATCACATGCAATCAAATAGTGACATGATATGGACAATATCATTTTGCTCCTTTTGATCTCCATCTTCGGGGCGCCATGATCATCATCGTCACCGGCATGACACCATGATCTCCATCATCATGATCTCCATCATCGTGTCTTCATGAAGTTGTCACGCCAACGATTACTTCTACTTCTATGGCTAACGGTTTAGCAATAAAGTAAAGTAATTACATGGCATTATTCAATGACATGCAGGTCATACAAAAAACAAAGACAACTCCTATGGCTCCTGCCGGTTGTCATACTCATCGACATGCAAGTCGTGATTCCTATTACAAGAACATGATCAATCTCATACATCACATATATTTCATTCATCACATCCTTTTGGCCATATCACATCACAAGGCATATGCTGCAAAAACAAGTTAGACGTCCTCTAATTGTTGTTGCATGTTTTTACGTGGCTGTTATAGGTTACTAGCAAGAACGTTTCTTACCTACGCCAAAACCACAACATGATATGCCAATTTCTATTTACCCTTCATAAGGACCCTTTTCATCGAATCTGATCCGACTAAAGTGGGAGAGACAGACACCCGCTAGCCACCTTATGCAACTAGTGCATGTCAGTCGGTGGAACCTGTCTCACGTAAGCGTACGTGTAAGGTCGGTCCGAGCCGCTTCATCCCACGATGCCGCCGAAACAAGATAAGATTAGTAGTGGCAAGAAAATTGACAAAACCAATGCCCACAACAATCTTGTGTTCTACTCGTGCATAGAAACTACGCACAGACCTAGCTCATGATGCCACTGTTGGGGAACGTAGCAGAAAATAAAATTTTTCTACGCATCACCAAGATCAATCTAGGGAGTCATCTAGCAACGAGAGAGAGGAGTGCATCTACATACCCTTGTAGATCGCGAGTGGAAGCATTCAAGAGAACGGGGTTGATGGAGTCGTACTCGTCGTGATCCAAATCACTGATGATCCTAGCGCCGAACGGACGGCACCTCCGCGTTCAACACACATACGGTTGGGGAAGACGTCTCCTCCTTATTCATCCAGCAAGGGGAGGGAGAGGTTGATGGAGATCCAGCAGCACGACGGCGTGGTGGTGGAAGTAGCGGCGATCTTGGCAGGGCTTTGCCAAGCTTAGCGAGAGGGAGAGGTGTTATGGAGGGAGAGGGCGGCGCTAGGAGCAGCGGTGCGCAGCCCTCCCTCCCCCCTCTTTATATAGGGGCCCTGGGGGCGCCGGTCCCTAGAGATTGAATCTTAAGGGTGGGCGGCCAAGGGAGGGACTTGCCCCCCAAGCCAAGTGGGACGCCCCCACCCCTAGGGTTTCCAACCCTAGGCGCAGGGGGAGGCCCAAGGGGGGTGCACCAGCCCACCAGGGGCTGGTTCCCCTCCCACTTCAGCCCATGGGGCCCTCCGGGATAGATGGCCCCACCCGGTGGACCCCCGGAACCCTTCCGGTGGTCCTGGTACAATACTCGTGAACCCCGAAACTTTCCCGGTGGCCGAAACTGGACTTCCTATATACAAATCTTCACCTCCGGACCATTCTGAAACTCCTCGTGACGTCCGGGATCTCATTCGGGACTCCAAAAAACTTTCGGGTTACCGCATAGTAATATCTCTACAACCCTAGTGTCACTGAACCTTAAGTGTGTAGACCCTACGGGTTCGGGAGACACGCAGACATGACCGAGACGACTCTCTGGCCAATAACCAACAGCGGGATCTGGATACCCATGTTGGCTCCCACATGCGCCTCGATGATCTCATCGGATGAACCACGATGTCGAGGATTCAAGTAATCCCGTATACAATTCCCTTTGTCAATCGGTACGTTACTTGCCCGAGATTCGATCGTCGGTATCCCAATACCTCGTTTAATCTCGTTACCGGCAAGTCACTTTACTCGTACCGTAATGCATGATCCCGTGACCAACCACTTGGTCACCTTGAGCTCATTATGATGATGCATTACCGAGTGGGCCCAGAGATACCTCTCCGTCATACGGAGTGACAAATCCCAGTCTCGATTAGTGTCAACCCAACAGACACTTTCGGAGATACCTGTAGTATACCTTTATAGCCACCCAGTTATGTTGTGACGTTTGGTACACCCAAAGCACTCTTACGGTATCCGGGAGTTACACGATCTCATGGTCTAAGGAAACGATACTTGACATTAGAAAATCTCTAGCAAACGAACTACACGATCTTGTGCTATGCTTAGGATTGGGTCTTGTCCATCACATCATTCTCCCAATGATGTGATTCCGTTATCAATGACATCCAATGTCCATGGTCAGGAAACGTAACCATCTATTGATAAACGAACTAGTCAACTAGAGGCTCACTAGGGACATGTTGTGGTCTATGTATTCACACATGTATTACGATTTCTGGATAACACAATTATAGCATGAACAATAGACAATTATCATGAACAAGGAAATATAATAATAACCATTTTATTATTGCCTCTAGGGCATATTTTCAACATCCCTATGATCATGTAAATCCATATCCATCATGGGGCAAGTATGATACAAGGGCACATTCTCCATCTTATTTTAGACCATCTCACCAACATTATGCACCTCCAAGAAGATAAACATGTGACGAACAATCACATGTCAAAGACCGTTTCAATCATAAGAAATCGGTCTAGAGCTCAAGAAATAATAAAGAGGTGGCCAAGCAAGTTTACTGTGTTAAAAGAGATGGTCGTAAGAGTGCTACTTCAGATTTGATCTCAAATGAGAAAGATTCAATCAAAGTGTTGGCATTGGCTACTAAATTCAATGAAAAAAGTCAATCGCGTGCCAAATTTGAAGATAAGAAGTTGGGAGTGTGATATGTCCATTTTGCATCATGTTTTCCTACTGTTATTTTTATTGTTTTGAAGTTCTATTCCACTTTTTGATGTAATTCTAATGCCTTTTCTCTTAAGCTGCAAGTTACATCACAAGAGGGAATTGTAGATAGCTGGAGTTCTGGACCTAAAAAGAGTTACAGTAGAGATAGCTATCCTCCGGAGTTCCAAATGATCTGAAAAGTTACAGAGATTTATTTTGGAATACAAACAAATACTGGAAGAGAAATATACCGGAGAGGACCTAGAATGGTCCCACAAGCTTAGGTGGCGCCCCCCTGGGGCATGCCATGTGAGCTTGTGGGGACCACAGAAGGCCTTTGAAGCCCATCTCCTACTATATGAAGCAATTTTGAAAGAAAAAAATCAGAAGAAGACTTTCAAGATGAAGTGCCGCCGTCTCAAGGCGGAACCTAGGTAGGAGCAGTTTTGCTCTCCGGCGGAAACTGGAGCGATTTCACCGGCGATACTTCCCTCCGGGAGGGGAAAATCGAAGCCATCGTCATCATCGACGATC
This sequence comes from Triticum aestivum, assembly GCF_018294505.1. NCBI lineage: Eukaryota > Viridiplantae > Streptophyta > Magnoliopsida > Poales > Poaceae > Triticum > Triticum aestivum. Next base: position 185,198,971 of record NC_057795.1, on the reverse strand, counting down.
CTTTCATCATGGGAGGACTCATCTCCATCAACATCTTCACCAACACCATCTCATCTCCAAACCCTAGTTCATCTCTTGTAACCAATCTTTCTCTCCAACTCCTCAGATTGGCACTTGTGGGTTGTTAGTTATTGATTACATCTCGTAGTTGATGCTAGTTGGTTTACTTGGTGGAAGATTATATGTTTAGATTGTTTATCATATATTTATCTCCTCTGATCATGAACATGAATATGATTTGTGAGTAGTTCCTTTGTTCTTGACAACATGGGAGAAGTCTTGTTATAAGTAATCATGTGAAGTTGGTTTTCGTTTAATGTTTGGACGATGTGTTATGTTGTTCTTCCTCTAATGGTGTTGTGTGCACGTCAACTACATGACACATTACCATGCTTGGGCCTAGGGGAGTGCATTGTGAGATTACTTAGTAGATGATGGATTGTTGGAGTGACAGAAGCCTGAACCCCAGTTTATGAGCTATTCCATAAGGGGATGATTTGGATCCATATTTTTATTATATGGTTAGATTTATCTTAATTCTTCTCTTGTAGTTGTGAATGCTTGCAAGTGGAGGCAATCATAAGTAGTTGTTTATTCAAGTAAGAGTAGAACCTCAACACCCGTTCACCCACATAAGGGCATATCCAAGGCAGACCCACAAACCTCCCGCATCCGTCCGAATTACATTGTCCAGACCGAGCAAGCCATCCAACGTGGGCGTGTATCGGTCTGCGGGGCGGTCCGAACGCGATTTCTCATGCAAATTGGAGATAAAGTGGTGGAGGTTTGCGGAGTCCAGACACCCAAATGTAGGACTCTGACACCCATGACCACCCAATCCCCCCTCCCAGTCCCATTTCCTTCCACTCTGCCCCTTCTCCCCCCTTGCTTTGCATCTGCACCCTCCACCTCCGTCGCCGTTGTTGTACATATCCAGCCTCCATAGAGGCATTGCCGGACGTCCGCAACCAGCACCGATGCGCCCGCTCGCCGTTACGATGGAGCTTTCCACCCTGGAGCCATCCATACCTAGGTACACTCCGCCCCTATGGACGACCTCCATGGCGGACAGCACGCCCGACGGGTATTCGCTCAAAAGACATTGAGCTTATTTTCAAATGATATGTCATTTTTAGAGTACGAAGGATGGTCAGCTACTCGGCCATGGAGGATGAGTTGTTGTGCAATGCGCGGCTGGCCGTATCTACGGATTTCGTAGGCAAGAGCAGAGGTGAGCCCTTTTGGGAGCAAGTGCATGAAAATTTTCACGCACGAAAGCACATTGTGCCCTACGACATGTACATCATTCAACCTCGCAACATGAGCTCGTTGTCGTATCGCTGGCACTCTATCCAGATCAGTATCACCAAATTTTGCAACGTGGTTCGTCAGCTCGAGGCAAGATGGCCATTGTGTGCAGCAGAGGACGAGATCGTAAGGTTTTTCTTCCTCTTGCTCAACTTGTTGATTGATTCATTCACTTAATGTTGGTCTACACATTATATGTAGCCCACACGAGCTGTCGTGATGTACCACAGGATAGAGGGATAGCCATTTATGTGCACACACTGTTGGATGAAGCTGAAGGGGGAATATGTGTGGGACGACATGATCTGTTCATGAAAAACTTGTTGGACATCCGGGATCTAGTCGCATTTGAGACCTTGTTGTACTAGACTTAATTTGCATGGTATCTTTGGATGATCTGTGCTATTTTTTATCCAAACTTTGATGAACATCGGTCGATTTGCATGAATTTCATCCAGTTTGTCAAAATGCGGGTTGAAATGTATGCGGCTAGCATTGGATGGCGTCCTCCCGCATCCATGTCGGCGGACTGGCCCTCCTATCTGTGGACGGATGTAGGAGGAAATTTGCGGGTTGCCATTGGATATGCCTTAACAACTTATCAAAGCAGTGAACACGTGTCAATGAATCATGATGAAGTTAATAGGAAAAATTACCATGTGTCCTTGAGAACGCTTTAATAACTATAAGAAGTACTTCCAGCTTGTCCTTTGCAATAAAAATGATTGGGCCATCTTGCTGCATCTTGTTACCTTTTTTACTTGTCACTTGTTACAAATTATCTTGCTATCAAACTATCTGTCACAACTACTTTACAACACTTATATAGAATACCTTGCTGAAAACCGCTTATCGATTCCTTCTACTCCTCGTTGGGTTCGACACTCTTACTTATCGAAAGAACTACGAATGATCCCCTATACTTGTGGGTCCCAAGAGTGCACAGGCTAAAACAAGAATTGCCATTGCTTGAAACAAAATCATAGCCAAGGCGCCCAGTCGGCTTATCATATTGGAAAAAGAAGAAACTACAAAAGCTAAGTGCATAGGAACTTGAAAAGAGAAACATGGCATGGGTTCCCCAAGGAGTTACTCTAAGCAAGAACAATCCGCAAGCTTCCCATTGCAAAAAGGGTTGCAAAGGTGAAGAAGGAAAAGAGTGAAAACTATGAACAACCATGGCGAAGGTTTGCATCCACACATCAAAATCTATGGTTTACACATTATCCACATTCTTCAACTATGGCATTAATGCCTATGCCATGGAATTCATCATTAGGTATGATTGGTTACCCTTCATGGGCTTATTTTGATCCATGGATGTAATATAATTTCTTAAATGGTGAAGCGGTATTACCAAATCATCATACGTTCGATTAACTATACTTTTCTTCCTAATATAAATGGTCGATACACAATTATCACCCTAAGAGTAAAGATGGATGATATGTACTTATCACCCTAAGAATATAAAAATGGCCAATGGAGTGTTGACATCGTCCTTAGAAGAAGCTATGTGCAAGTTAATTTTTTGCACATAAGGTTGCCGAAAAATAGAGGGCGTCTTTTCTTTTCTTTGGACAAATAAATTTTTATTGTCATAACTTACAAAAATTCCCTATAGCTAAATTATGCTGCTTGAAATAATGTTGTGGTGTAAATACTCCTTTTATTACAATCTAGTATTAAAATGGGTCAACCCAATTTACCGAATGAAACATTTTTTTGAACAGCACGTGGATCCCCAAGGATCCAGACGTTTTATTCATAAAGTAACGATACAACACTAAGCACAAAAGGACCCAAAGAAAGTAGGAATTATAAGCAAGTCCCTGGACTTTTGCAGAAAGGACCCCTAGTTGTGAACAAAAAACGCGATCGAGTCCACCGCCTCCACACCGGATTCTCCTCGCTGTCGCTGGGATGATGCCCATGGTGCTAGTGAAACTTGAGCCCGGTTAGTATCGGGCCATTGGGCCGGCTCCATGTCCCTCAGTAGAAGAGAGGGGCCAGCAGGACCAAGTCTGAGCCGGGGCGGGCTGGTCCATTCCCATCCTGATGAACTACTGAATGATCATGTGATCTTCATGTGTATGATGGACGCGCATCGATTTACATGTATTTGAGGCTTTAGATATGAAGAGTGTGGCTTGTCGGACAAGACTTTTGGGGGGTCGTCTGATGCTGTCTGTGGTGACGCTGAATGCATCCGCAAACATTTAGTGTGTGTGTGTGGGGGGGGGGGGTATTTTACCAAGCCCGCATGTAGATGCTCTTAGGACAACTCCAACGCGGGGACGCATTTTCTCCGCTCGCGTCCATCTCTATCAGCGTGGACATAAGCTATGGCCCAATGCGGCGACACATTTCACGTTTCTGCCGGTTTCGTGTCCGCGGAACCCAATTCGAGCCCAAATTTGGGTCGAGTTTGTGTCTCCACGGACAGGCGACATATGTGTCGTGCGTCCACGCGATGTCTGCCCCGGGCACACGCGACAACCACCCAACGACTAGCTCCTGGTCCTTTTAAATGCCACACGTGCGGGGGCGGGGGAGCCGTGCCCACTCCTTTTCCCCCACTTTGTTCCCCCCCCCCCCCCCCCCCCCCCCCCCCCGCCAACAAAAATCCTAGGCCACAGCCCCCAGCGGCGCAATGTCGAACAAGTTGGCTCCCCAAAAAGCACGACCACCCAAAAAACATATTTTCGAGGCAACGCTGCGCGACCTCGTTAACCATGACGCCACCGGGTCGGCAGTGCATCCAACGCACGCAACAGCCACCCAATCAGACATATTTTGTGTTTGTCTGGGGCCATTGGAGTTCACCTTAGAACCAAGGGAGACCCCAAGTTTCTATGCCATGTCTAGCAAACCCTAAAAAAGTGGATTGGTAGTACCTTCCAATTCTCCTACCAAAACGTGTCACCGCAGAGGGCCCTGCGCGTCCGAACCGATCATGTGCATCTATCGGGACTCACTCAGAGTATGTACAACCACAAGTACCAAATTTCGATTCCCAAACGCCAACGGACGCGTCTCCGCACGCAGTGACTGGACATCACATAAAATTATCCTCCACAACCGGATGCATCTAAACTGAATACTCAAATCCACATTAGCTCATGCAACATCCTATGTAGTTAAACACATGTCATCGGACTACCAAAAATTGAGAAGCTCTGCTAACTACAAACGAAACGATGACCAAAGAAGTTCATCAGGTCGGGCCCTGGCCTTGCTGTCATCCTCGTGGCAGTTGTTGTCGAAGACGTAGAATGGATCGAGGCGGTTCTGCTCACTGCCGAAACTGTCTGCTCCGCGCCGTCTTCGTCTTTCTCCTCCTTTGGGAGAGAGTATATGGTGATACGAAAGAATATATACAAGATGACACGAGCCGTTGGATCTGAAATCCAAAGGTTGAAGGATAGGCTACTGAAACTTTTCAAAAAAGAACTCTAGATATCTGATATTCTAGCTCAAGTCTAGAAGCTCATCCTGTGACCCTTGAATTTCAGGTCCAATGACCCGGGTCCACGTAACCTTCGGTATCACCCGATGCTTTCTCCCTCTTGAGAGGCGGTCCGCCATCGACCATGGCGCAGACCGCCCGCTTTGCTGTTTTGCCACTGCACGGAACCGATCGCTGCGGCTGGGAACAAAGGCAGCAATCCATCACGAATCACGATCGAGGAGGTGTTCGAGCTCCCCTGCGACGACGGTGGGTGCATCTACAGTAGCCCCACGTCATCGGTTACTGGGAGGAGAGCCCAAGGAATCCCACATCCAGCTATGGAGCCATGCACATCCCGAGAGAAAAGGACATCACAGTCCAATTAATGTACCCATCACAGAGCTGTCAAAGCCCCATCGAATCACACATTGCATGTCTCGCACACAGACCCATGCACAAAGGAGGTGCGAGAGGTTTTGCCCGGAAAACACGACTCACACGGTCACGCGGCTGTCATTCTGGTAGCCAGCTAGAGCAAGCAGCAGTACAGACTATACTAGCTACAGTAGGCTACACACGAGCCACACGGCGTAGCCAGCTGCACTAGGCTACACGAGCCACACGGCGCAGCAGCAATGACGCCCTTGTGCCTAGGCAAGAAGGCAGTCCGTCCCACATGAGAAAGAACACTTGCACACAGGGCCGGGAAAACTCACCCAAAACGAGAAAGTAGACAATGCACACGAAAAGGACTTGTCGCATTTACTTGACTTGCCAAAAAACACGGTAGAATTTCCCCCTTCCTTGCCCCAAAAGACAGCTCCGGATCACGTCGAGGTGTCACGGTTGGTCTTTTTCGCGTACCGAAATTTGCCTAGCAGCTAGGGAAGAGAAAAGCCAGCCAGTTACTTACACCTATACCGATCGCCGTATTGCCCTACCACTGTCTAGCTAGGACGAGTACGTAACATATCTGAGTTTATACGTATTTAGGCCTACGCACGCACGTCACGTACGTGCTACCTCTAGCGCCGTACGGTGTGTAGAGGGTAGTGCTACGGGGAGGTGGCCGCGGCCGCGGCCGGGTCGACGCAGGTGGCGACGGCGACGGAAAGCTGGTAGGGGAACGAGTTGGAGTACTCGAACGAGATGGTCTCGCCGGCGAGGAGTGGCTGGCCGTCGTTGAGGAGGCAGTCGTCGCGCGCGAGCCGCCGGAACTTGCGCGGGTCCACCAGGCTGACGGAGCTGAACCAGCCGCATCGCACATGGATGCCAGCGATCGCGCAGTCGCCGTCGCCGCCCGAGCACCGGTTCATCACGTCCACCGTGTACGCCGGCACCCCGCTCGGCAGCGTCGTCCCCCGGCCCTGGTAGATGGCGATGTCCTCCTTGCCGGCGCAACCCTCGTCCACGCGGTGCGGCCGGACTCCGCCGAGGTCCACGTCCGTGCCTGCAAAAAGAGATGGCCCCACATGTCATTCACTACGCAGGCAGGGCTAGGACAGAATGGAATGTGAGAGATTTCAAAACAAGATGGAATCAATGGCCAACTGGCATCAACCCAAAGGGCCCGTATCCGAGGACAAAGCAAAAGAAGGGCGCTGGGCCCACGCGACAGGCTCAAAGTACCCCCCACGCCTGCGCGCGCAGAAGCAGAACCAGGGTCCACGAGCGCAGACGCTGGTCGGGGCGAGAAGGCTGGCCAAAGCATCATTGACCGGATGATCGGAGGATGCATTAACTACCTGCCGGGCGGAGGACCTTGCGGGGAAGGACGGCGCGATATGGCGGGCGCGGAGGAGCCGCCGAGGAGCCGGGGGTAGGGGCGCGAGCGGCGGGCGTCGGCGAGAATCCTGCAGCAACAGACGGAGCCAGGAAAAATCGTTAGCTCAGGATCCGAGTGCAAACAATAGATAAGAGTAGGACTGCGCGTGTGCTACAGTACATAGATGGACATGGACAGACAGGATGGACCCGGTCATGAACTTGGAAAGTAAAGCCACCCGAAGTAGAACGACGATCTTTCCAACAAACAAAATTTCCAGGTTAATCAAGTCCCGGGATCTTAACAAACACCTGAACCACACGGAGCGCAGGAACACTTCGTTGCAATTTATCAGAAATCAATCCTTGGTAAAAGTAGTACAATGGCACCGCAATAAGTGCATCGGGGAGAAATTTAGCCGGACGCGTACGAGGGTTCAAATTGAAACGCAAGTCCGTGTGATTTGTGAATGGAAAAAAGGAAACATCCAGACGAGTGTTGAGAGACAAGGCTAGCGACCTGCGTCGACGGAGGCGGGCGCGAGAGAGACGGAGGCGGGCGCGAGGGAGACGGAGTCGACGGACGCGGACGCGAGGGAGACGGAGCAGAGCGCGGCGAGCAGTACGACAGCCCACGCTGCGGTCGCACGAGCCGCCGGCGTAGCGGACGAAGAGGATGCCCTCATCTCGCTGAGACCCTGGGATAAGACGAACACCAGAGGAAAACATGGAGATCAACGACGATGCAGATCTAACAGTCGACATAATAGATAGCAGCAAGTAGCGTTCTCCCCCAGCCTGGCTCGCCGCCATCGGCGCGCACCAGCGCGCGCTCCAAATCGCCGCGCGCCTCGGCGGAGAACGCTGCGGCGGGACACGCGCGTGCACGGCTCGGGGTTCACGCGCCACGCCACCAAATGGGTCGGAAGCAGGAGACAAGGGAGGAGGACGGGGCTTGCGTACCTGGAGACGGGCTCAACGACGGTGCGGCGGTCGCCGGCGAGGACTGCACGCGGCGGCTGCTTCGCGCGGTGGCGTGGCCGGCGGGTACGTCCGTGCGGGGGAGTAGTAGTATCTGGTAGGGCTGGGCTGCCTCCGAGGCGAAATAAATCTCTCTCGCACGTGTGGGGCAAGCAGACGAGGAAGGGAATGTCGGTGATGCGGCGGTGGAATTGATAGAGACCCCTGTAGCGTGCGCGCCGCCAACAAGGTTGGGAGGGAGGGAGGGGGCTGGGTTTGGTTTGGGTTTGGGCGCGGTGGTGGACTGGTGGTGGGAGGGAGAGCGAGGGGGAGGCCCAGGCCAGGGGAGCAAACGAAAGCGATCCGGTCTGGCTCGCTTCTGGCCAAGGCAAAAGTGTGTCCTGCTGGGGGAAAAAAGCTCTGGGCGTTTTTGGCGACTTTGCTGGCTGCGAGAGAGCTTTCTTTCTCTGCTGCTTCTTTTGTTCTGTTGCTCCCTTCCGGTGGATCGACTCCCGGCTGCTCTCCTTTGCTGTTCCCTTCCGTTGTTTCGACTCCAGTTTCAGTTTGAATCGTTTGGACTGGGACGACGAATGGTGGAAGGGGGTTCGTGAATTCAGTAGAGCGGGAATGTTGCTTGTTCATGAATACGCAACATTCATTTCATTAACAGGTAGCGAGTGAAACAACTACGAGCGGCAAGTCACAAAACTACCGACGCGTTTGGTTGGAGCTCAGGTAACGTATTCACTGTTGTAATAAGAATACACCGTATTAGATTAGGGGTAGGTGGATGCATGATGTGTTTGGTTCGTGCAAGGGAATAGGATGCCGTGGAGTACCGTCGTCGGCCTTGTAGAAGATAACAGAAGACTGGAGGACAGACGGCTGCTGGGGATGGCTCGTGACGGAAAATGAGATCACCAGCCATTAACAACAGCAGTACGGCTCACGGCGGCGAAGCGAGATCGGCGGCGGCGAAGAGAGATCGGCGGCGCTGCCTACTGCAGCGGAGGCGAATGGAGATCGGCGGCACTCGGCGACGGAGGCGAATGGAGATCGGCGGCGCTCGGCGGCACTCGGCGACACTTGGCGGCGGAGGTGAATTGAGACGGCGATGGTACTGCCCCGCTGCTGCTTCGTCCTCGTGGTGAAGAAACGGCCGCTGCTGCTTGGTCCTCGTGGTGAAGAAATCGATCAGCACGAGCGGTGTTATTCGATACCACGCTAGATCGGGTGTTTTCGGTTTTGTGAAGGGCGGTTTGCGATTACAGGGACCTGAAACCGCTGCGGCCGAGACAAACGCAGGTAATGTAATCGTTAGCCAGTGTTTTCAGGAGACAGCGAAAATTTCGCGAACAAAACCGGTGGTTTAGCCTCTTCTTTTTTGCTTTGTGCGTTTTTAAGTTGTGATATTGGGCCAACTATTTTGGGAAGCCTTTTAGCTAGGCACTGCTGCTAGTTTGTGCCGCACCGGCCAGGATATTAGGGGAGGAACTAACTCGAGGTTACCCCTTGTGGGGACTTCCGGGGCTCATTTTGATGACTTGGGAGCACGTCACATATGCATGCTAGGCGCATCATTTGAATTTTTTTTATTTTTCTATACATGTCTTCATATTTTATATGAGTTTTTTTGGGGGGAGGGGGGGGGGGTTGGCTTTTCAGTTTTCGCCTGGTTTTTCTAAATTTTGGAGAATTTACACGTATTTGCTTTTCGTGTAAGCAAATTTATGCTTCCACGATAAGCATCATGTAAGCATAGATTTGCTTCCGTAAAAAACATAGTTGTGCTTCTCGAAAAAGAGAAAAATTGTGTTTCCACGAGAAGGACGTATTTCCTTCTCGTGGAAGCATAGGTTTGTTTCCTGAGAAGCACAACTTCTCCGGAAAAGGGAGAAAACACCGTCTGTGCTCTAATTGTAACTGTGCTTCTGGGCTCCGGTTTTCTCTTCCTTTTCTGCATTCATTTTTTTGCACAAATCCCCTTTTGCTTTTCTTATTATGATAATGTAGAAATGCTATTCCAGTTTTTGATTTTTTTCTCCGATTTCTTTTTTTCATGAAAAAAGTTCACCAGAATCTGTTAACAAGGTGTCTAGTTTCGAAGATCTCTAAGCGACAAATTCAGTAGTGAAAAATGATCGATATTTGGACGCCCAGTTCAAGAGATAAAACGTTTTCAAGAAAACAAACCTATGAAAAATAAAAATTCTCTCATTGCGACAAGTGGCGCACATGCAGCGCGCTATTTGTTAAACAGAGAAGGTAGGGGAGTGCCATTTGCGGGGGGTACCCCTTAACTAATGAGCAACTGACTGGACGTTACCCATTTGAAGGAGATTATGTTGAGGACTGGGTTTTCGTCAAAATTGGGTGAACTTCATTATGCAATGCGTCTCAACTGTCGAATACAGAGTAAGGATTAATGTGGAGGAAAGTGAGACCTTTTAAGCCTACAAGGGGATTGAGGCAGGGTGACCCGTTATCACCATATCTTTTCTCGTTGTGCACAGTGGAATTGAATGCTCTACTTACATATGCAGAGGAAAATGGAAATATCTCAGGGGTAACAGTCTGTAGAGATGCCCCGCCCATCACAAACCTTCTATACTGTGCGGCATCGGGTCAATTGGTAAGCATTGAAAAATCTAACAATTTCTTTAGTCCCAATACGAAGGTGGAGATAAGAAAACAATTGTGTACGGCACTAAATATAATGACGGAGGCCCTAAATGATAAATATTTGTGTTTGCCAGCAAATGTGGGTGTGTATAACACAGGTTCTTTCAAATTTCTGATTGAATGAATTGTTAAGAAAATTAGTGGGTGGAAGGAGAAATTACTGTCTGCTCGGGAGAAGGAGATCCTGCTCAAAGTTGTGATCCAAGCCATACCTACCTATGCAATGTCAGCCTCTAAAATTCCTACAAAAATTTGTAAGGGAATCATTGACGCGATTACGCATTTCTTGTGGGGAGATGAGGAGAACCAGAGAAGGATGCATTGGATGGCCTGGAAAATGTACGTACCTAAAAACAAGGGAGGGATGGGATTCCGTGATATTCATTGTTTCAACTTGGCATTGCTAGCCAAACATGCGTGGCGTCTTCTTGATAATCCTAATTTCTTGTGTGCTACTATCCTAAGGGCCAAGTACTATCCGGATGGCGATTTGTTGAATTCCAAGGTAAAGAATGCTCTTCCTTTACTTGGCAAAGCATTATATCCCTGAAGCATGGTTATATTTGGCGAGTGGGGAATTGTCACGCCCAAGATGCGACCCTATCCTAAAGGAACTCGAAGGTCCCACCAAGGATAGAAGCGCATCTTGAAGACGCTTTTGCAAGGTGGATATCATTACATCAACATTACATAATAGATGGGGATACATACATAAGGCATACAATGCCACACGAATACAACATCATCTTACATAAGAGCATCATCCGACTATGGATGAAACACAAACAGAAACTCAAACGACATCCACCCTGCTAGCCCAGGCTGCCGACCTGAAACCTATCCCCTGATCGAATAAGAAGTAGAAGAAGAACTCCAAAACAAGCAACATCGCTCTCGCGTCATGATCATCGCAATACCTGTACCTGCAGCTGTTGTTGTAGTAATCTGTGAGCCACGAGGACTCAGCAATCCCATTACCATGGGTATCAAGACTAGCAAATCTTAATGGGAAAGGAAGGGGTAAAGTGGTGAGGTTGCAGCAGCGACTAAGCATATATGGTGGCTAACATACACAAATAAGAGCGAGAAGAGAGCAAATGGAATGGTCGTGAAGCTAGCAATGATCAAGAGGTGATCCCGAACTCCTACTTACGTCAAACATAACCCAAAAATCGTGTTCACTTCCCGGGCTCCGCCGAAAAGAGACCATCACGGCTACACACACGGTTGATGCATTTTAATTCGGATCTGGTGTCAAGTTATCTACAACCGGACATTAACAAATTCCCATCTGCCACATAACCGCGGGCACGGCTATCGAAAGATAATACCCTGCAGGGGTGTCCCAACTTAGCCCATGATAAGCTCTCGCGATCAACGAAGGATATTCCTTCTCCCAGGAAGACCCGATCAGTCTCGGAATCCCGGTTTACAAGACATTTCGACAATGGTAAAACAAGACCAGCAAAGCCGCCCGATGCGTCGACAATCCTGATAGGAGCTGCACATATCTCGTTCTCAGGGCAACACCGGATAAGTCAAGCTACGAGTAAAACCAGACCTCGAGTTTCCCCGAGGGGGCCCCGCAGGCTGCTCGGTTCAGACCAGCACTTAGAGAAGCACTGGCCCGGGGGGGCTGAATAAAGATGACCCTCGAGAGAGCGACTCCCAAGGGAAAAGTAGGTGGTGGTGAGGCAAATGGTAAAACCAAGGTTGGGCCTTGCTGGAGGAGTTTTATTCAAAGCGAACTGTCAAGGGGGTCCCATAAATCACCCAACCGCGTAAGGAACGCAAAATCCGGGAACATAATACCGGTATGACGGAAACTAGGGCGGCAAGAGCGGAACAAAACACCAGGCATAAGGCCTAGCCTTCCACCCTTTACCAAATATATAGATGCATTAATAATATAAGAGATATTGTGATATCCCAACATAATCATGTCCACCATGGAGCAATCTTCAACTTCACCTGCAACTAACAACACTATAAGAGGGCTGAGCAAAGCAGTAACATAGCCAAACAACAGTTTGCTAAGAAGGGTGTCAAAGGTTAGAGGTTCATGGCATTTTGGGAGGCTTGATAGAACAAGGGATAGGTAGCGCAACAAAGCGATAGAACGAAGCAACTAGCATAGCAATGATAGTAGTGAGATCCAGGGTAGCGGTCATCTTGCCTGAAATCCTGCAAGGAAGAAGAACGAGTCCATGAAGAAGATGAAGCCACGAAGATGAACCAAAAGTAGACAAACGAATCCTCACGATCCCAACGAAACAGGAACTATCGAGAAGAAGCACACAACAAGGTAAACACACCACACATAGACATGACATGATGCACAACCAAGCATGATGCATGGCAAGGCTACATGAAGCTACTCATGGCAAGAGATGATGCAAACAAGAGCAACACATCAAGGCAAGTTTAAATGAGGCCGGGAACAACATATAACAATTCCGATAAGTCCTCATATGCAAGTTTAGAAATTGGTCCAGATCTGAATAAACATTAAGTTGAAGTTGTTAAACAGCAAGTAAAGAGCACCAAGAGGATCTACACGAAATTCTAGTCAAGTTACATATAAAGTTCATTTAGTTCGGAGCTACGGCCTAGAAGATATGAGCAAAACAAGTTAAACATGGCATTGATGCTAAATGCATCCAAACATCAAGCAAACACCTCAAAACAAGGATGCAACATGATAATATGAAGCTACATGCAAAATCAAGCAAGTTTCATATAGAGCACACTCAACACGGAACAACGGTTCAACACATACACTCTATACAAGTTTAAAGGACAAGCTGCTCAAAACAACAACTAGGCATATTGCAAGCACCAAAACAATATGTTACAGCACCCTAACATGATAACAAAGGACATGGACATGATGTACAGGTAAAGCATGACAAAACATGAACACTGAGCTATCTCCAGAAACAACTAGAACATGCTCAAAAGGACATGGCAAGATTGCAAATAATAACAGTTTCAGACTTAGCAGAAATAACATCAGGTTGCAATGTTTAGAGCTATCAAACAACATGCTACAGGAACTTATCATGGTAAAAAAAAGGCATGGCATGAATATACTAATTGCATAGAACAAAAGTCACTTACTGACCATGAGCCAAAAAGGATCAGAAGATATGATGCCACCCATGTAAACATGGCAAGTTATATGACAGATTCATACATGGCAGAAACAGCAACAAGTAGGCATGTTGGTGAGCTTGAACCACTCACCCCAGAGCAACACATGGCATGGCAAGGTGACCAACAGTAAGAAGACATGTTTATGAAGCCAAGCATGGCAAGATCAAGTTCATAGGGTACATGGATCACCAGCAAAGCTCATGGAAAAACTGAACTTAATGTTAATCAGGCTGACAGCAACATTATTTAGCAAGTTTAGAGCAAGATTACAATAAGCTACAGCAGGCTATAAATGCAACCAGGGGCATGGATGGATAGATCATGACATGTATAACAAAACATCCTTAGTGAACATCTCCAGATTATGCATAGAATGACTTGTAGCAGCAGGTTTACATAGCATCACAATATAACAGATTCAGACTAGCAAAACAGTAACAGCAAGTACCCTACTTCACGAGCTCGATTCACTCAGTACAAGACTCACAAAAATACATGGATTGCACCTCTGTAAATATGGAATGATGTAGTACAAAATACATGTAGAGCTCATGACCATAGGATGCACACACAAAATGCAATGAAAATGACAAATCACCAAGTTATAATAGTTTCAGCAGATTAACATCATATAGCACTTGCAACGATGATCCAGGCATCAAGATGAACTCAAATAAGCATGGTGCAATGTAACAAAATGAAGATCATCTATCAATGAACAATTTGACATATTACACGCACAAAATAGACCAGTATGCAACAAGTTATGATGCGATGAACAGGGCAACATTATGCTAAAATATTTCGGGACGGGCAAAAATCGGGGTCAACCTTCAGATTCCAGATCCAGATCTGGGGCGCGGGAACCGAGGCAGGGGCGCGAGCTCGCCGGAGAGCTCGTCGGAGAGGGCGAGGGAGGGCGGATCCGGCTGGGAGGAGCTCGCCGGAGCTCGGGGAGGAGGCCTCCCAGCGAGGGGACGCCGGAGCAAGGCGGCGGGGACCGAGGTCGGCGTGGGCGGCGGCAGGCGGCACCGGCGACTCGGGCACGTAGGCGCGTGGGGGCGGGCGACCGGAGGCGGTGGCCAGGCGGGGCCGGCGGCGGCTCGGGCGCCGGTGATGCGTCCCGGTCGGCGGCGGGGAGCCGGGCTGCGGGGCGGCCAGCGGCGGCGATGGCGGAGCGGGGCTAGAGGCGCGGGCCTGCGGCGGCGGCGGATGGACCCGGCGGGCCGGCGCGGTGGAGTCGGCGGCGGGGTGACGTGGCGGCGGTGGATTCGCTGAGGGCGGCGGCTGGACGGAACGGACATGTCTGGTCCGATCCGGACGTGTCCGGCGGCGGAGAGGGAGCGGGGCTAGGGTTTCATCCGCGAATTTCGGGGGAGGTGGCCTATTTATAGATCCTGGGAGCTAGGAGAGTCCAAATGAGGTGCAGTTTTCGCCCACACGATCGTGATCAAACGACCGACAACATGGAGGGGAGTTTGCTGGGTTTTGGGCCACTTTGGAGGGGTGTTGGGCTGCACACAAAAGAGGCTTTTACGGTTACCCGGTTAACCGTTGGAGTATCAAACGACCTCCAAATGGCACGAAACTTGACAGGCGGTCTACCGGAGGTATACCAAGGCCGCTTGGCAAACCTCGGGCCATTCCGAGAAAGTTTAACACCCGCTCACAACAGGAGACAAAAGGGGGACGCCAGGGGACATAGGAGTGCCGGATTGCAAAACGGACAACGGGGAAAAAACTCGGATGCAAAAGACGAACACGTATGCAAATGCGATGCACATGACGACATGATATGAAATGCATATGGTGACATGGCAAAGTGCAACACGCAAGCAAATGACATGGCAACAACGGCGAATAACTGGCAGACACCTGGCGCATCGAATCCGGGGCGTTACAACACTCCTCCACTAACAAGAGATCTCGTCCCGAGATCTTAGGACCGAGACGGGGAAAAAAGGGATGAGGTGAAACAAGAACTCAAGAGAAGAAGCAAAGAATCGAGAGCACCCGAGAAGAAGAGAGGAACGACGAGAATGACGAGAATCGAAAGCTCACGGAATCAGATAGACTATGAAACCACTCCGGTTAGAACGAGATAAGAAACGAATAAGACTGAAAGGATTTAGGCAGCACTCCGGCTGAACATGGAAAGAGTTGGAACTGAGATTGACAAAATGGAACGATAGTTGACGATAGGAACAACACAATGCCTCCGGAAGAATTGAAAAAGTTGAATGAAAAGAACGGAGAAGAAAATGACAACTTGTGCCACGAATGAAATTGAAAGCATCTTTAGAAGGTAGGTTAGAACGGAGTTGTTGAGGAAATCAACAACGAGAGAATAAGATTGTTGTGGTCTTATAGGTAACATCTCAAGATCATAAGGTGATAACCAGCCACAAATGGAAATGATTGGATAGCTGAGAACAACAAAGAAATGCAAAACTCCACTTCAAAAGAATACGGAGAATTAATTGCACTTCAAAAAGCAAGAAGGAAAGATACTTGAGCTCCTTCGAGAAGAATCTTGATGAACACTTGATGAATGAATTAAATCATGATGAGCCATCGTGAAGAACTCCGGTAACAAAAGGATGATGAGATAGAATTGAAGGGTGAAAGGGATAAGATTACAGCTTGCGATGATTTAGATGGAGGTTCCGACGAAATGGCCAAGGAAGCTTTGAACTCCGGGAAAGAAAAGAAATAAACACTTGGAACTAGAATTTAATCCTCACGAACAAACTCCGAAGGAAGAGATTAATCACTTTGAGGAAATAAGAATAAGATTTATTGTATGCTTATCCTTCATCAAATTAAATTGATGACTAGCAATGGATTTCGCATACTACTTATTCTTCTTGAAAAGGATTAGGGGAACATAGCACAAAACTTGAGAAAGTCTTCATGAACCACCGGTAGGATTGGAAAGAACGAATGAATTAATATGATTACAAATGAAAAGGGGTCTTGAACGAACCACCGTTAGAATTCAAAATTGAATGACAAAGGAGAATGACTCACCAGGAAAAATAGGAAAAACAAGAATATACTTGAGGGACTGAAGATGCAATTGAAAGAAGAGACCGCGAGCTGATTGAAGCATACTTGAACGAAGCACCAGAAGAATTCGAAAATGACTGAGGAAAGATAATGAATCACCAGGAAGAATTAGAAGAACAAATATGCTAGAGGGGATTTAGATGCAAAAGAACAAAGATATCATGAGCTGATTAAAGAACACTTGAACGAAGCACCGGGATAATATTGAGACGACCGAAGCTGAAAACTTAGAACGAAGAAATATTCCAAAAAGATGACCTCCAGATGATCGAGAGGGAAAGCAACTCCTGAAATAGTCCGCATGGATGAAAAGAATAACTGACAAATGGAATAATTTACGAGGATAACATGAAGCTAGAACCATGAATATTCGGGAGAGCGGGCAAGATTTAGAGGTAAAATTCTTCTTCGGTCTTCAAATGACGATGGGAAACACCACCAAAATTACTGAGATACTCCGGGAGAATGAAAAAGAGGAAGGGTTGAGCCGATAATGAAAAGAATTTGAAATCGATCTTGGAAAGGCATGTGACTGATGGGATCCATTCTTACGTCACACTTGAAAAGAATTTGAGAATACTCCAGGAGAATTAGAAGAGTCAGGTAAGATCCTCGAAAAAAACTGTGAGTTAGGTCCCACTAAAAGAAAACATCGTTGGAAAGGGATGTTGAAGAGATAGATGATGCACCGGAACGATTGAAATATTTGAATGAGGTGACAACCTCTAATTAATTGGAACACAGACGAATCTCCTGAGATGTCTTCCGAACTCCGGAATGATTGAATAGCGAGAGGCAAACGAGCAAGGATAACACTTTAACCAAGGAAAAGAATGTGATCAACCCGAAAAAATACTTCAATTGAATCCGCCGGAAAAGAAAAGAGATGAAGAATGATGAACGAGATGAGAATTTATCGGTTGAAATAATTGAGGGAAGACTGAAGAGGCTCCACACGAGTGAGATTGATGGTCAAGAGAGACTCAGACTCCGGGAAGAAGAGGCTGGGAGGGTGGGAAAACAAAGGCAACTTGGAAGGGGAAAAACCGATGAATATCTTGAATAGAAAACACCGGTTGAAAGAAAACAAAGGCTTCACACGAGTAGGATGGATACTCGATTATGGACTCCGGCTCCGAGAAGAAAAAAGGGTGGCGGGTGGGAAAAACAAAGACAACTTCGGACAGGGAAAAACAACGATGTCGGAGGAAGAACTGAGGATTGATCTCGCGAAAGACAAAGAGGTTCGAGTCGACTTGACGAGAGATGCACCAGATGCAAAGAGCTAAGGAACAACGATCGACAAAAAACAACTGTGTGATCCTAAAGAAAGTTTGAAGGGAAGAGGAGTAAATCAAAACACCTACGTCAAGATTCCTCACCAGAGCGACAAAGGGGCTGAGGAGTAAAAAGAATTCCTACTCTTCGATATAACTAGACTCCGAAAAAGTTTTCTTCTAGACTCGACAACGGCCAAACTACACGATCAAACAAGGGGGCTCCTATGGTCGGTCGAGGCTCTGATACCAACTTGTCACACCCAAGATGCGACCCTATCCTAAAGGAACTCGAAGGTCCCACCAAGGATAGAAGCGCATCTTGAAGACGCTTTTGCAAGGTGGATATCATTACATCAACATTACACAATAGATGGGGATACATACATAAGGCATACAATGCCACACGAATACAACGTCATCTTACATAAGAGCACCATCCGACTACGGATAAAACACAAACAGAAACTCAAACGACATCCACCCTGCTAGCCCAGGCTGCCGACCTGGAACCTATCCCTTGATCGAAGAAGAAGTAGAAGAAGAACTCCAAAACAAGCAACATCGCTCTCGCGTCATGATCATCGCAATACCTGTACCTGCAACTGTTGTTGTAGTAATATGTGAGCCACGAGGACTCAGCAATCCCATTACCATGGGTATCAAGACTAGCTAAGCTTAATGGGAAAGGAAGGGGTAAAGTGGTGAGGTTGCAGCAGCAACCAAGCATATATGGTGGCTAACATACGCAAATAAGAGCGAGAAGAGAGCAAATGGAACGGCCGTGAAGCTAGCAATGATCAAGAGGTGACCCTGAACTCCTACTTACGTCAAACATAACCCAAAAGCCGTGTTCACTTCATGGACTCCGCTGAAAAGAGACCATCACGGCTACACACACGGTTGGTGCATTTTAATTCGGATCTGGTGTCAAGTTATCTACAACCGGACATTAACAAATTCCCATCTACCACATAACCGCGGACACGCCTTTCGAAAGATAATACCCTGTACGGGTGTCCCAACTTAGCCCATGATAAGCTCTCGCGATCAACGAAGGATATTCCTTCTCCCAGGAAGACCCGATCAGTCTCGGAATCCCGGTTTACAAGACATTTCGACAATGGTAAAACAAGACCAGCAAAGCCGCCCGATGCGCCGACAATCCCGATAGGAGCTGCACATATGTCGTTCTCAGGGCAACACCGGATAAGTCAAGCTACGAGTAAAACCAGACCTCGAGTTTCCCCGAGGGGGCCCCGCAGGCTGCTCGGTTCGGACCAGCACTTAGAGAAGCACTAGCCCGGGGGGGCTGAATAAAGATGACCCTCGAGAGAGCGACTCCCAAGGGAAAAGTAGGTGGTGGTGAAGCAAATGGTAAAACCAAGGTTGGGCCTTGCTGGAGGAGTTTTATTCAAAGCGAACTGTCAAGGGGGTCCCATAAATCACCCAACCGCATAAGGAACGCAAAATCCGGGAACATAATACCGGTATGATGGAAACTAGGGCGGCAAGAGTGGAACAAAACACCAGGCATAAGGCTGAGCCTTCCACCCTTTACCAAATATATAGATGCATTAATAATATAAGAGATATTGTGATATCCCAACATAATCCTGTCCACCATGGAGCAATCTTCAACTTCACCTGCAACTAACAATGCTATAAGAGGGCTGAGCAAAGCAGTAACATAGCCAAACAACAGTTTGCTAAGAAGGGTGTCAAAGGTTAGAGGTTCATGGCATTTTGGGAGGCTTGATAGAACAAGGGATAGGTAGCGCAGCAAAGCGATAGAACGAAGCAACTAGCATAGCAATGATAGTAGTGAGATCCAGGGTAGCGGTCATCTTGCCTGAAATCCCGCAAGGAAGAAGAACGAGTCCATGAAGAAGATGAAGCCACGAAGACGAACCAAGAGTAGACGAACGAATCCTCACGATCGCAACGAAACGGGAACTATCTAGAAGAAGCACACAACAAGGTAAACACACCACACATAGACATGACATGATGCACAACCAAGCATGATGCATGGCAAGGCTACATGAAGCTACTCATGGCAAGAGATGATGCAAACAAGAGCAACACATCAAGGCAAGTTTAAATGAGGCCGGGAACAACATATAACAATTCCGATAAGTCCTCATATGCAAGTTTAGAAATTGGTCCAGATCTGAATAAACATTAAGTTGAAGTTGTTAAACAACAAGTTAAAGAGCACCAAGAGGATCACAAAATTCTGGTCAAGTTACATATAAAGTTCATTTAGTTCGGAGCTACAGCCTAGAAGATATGAGCAAAACAAGTTAAACATGGCATTGATGCTAAATGCATCCAAACATTAAGCAAACACCTCAAAACAAGGATGCAACATGATAATATGAAGCTACATGCAAAATCAAGCAAGTTTCATATAGAGCACACTCAACACGGAACAACGGTTCAACACATACACTCTATACAAGTTTAAAGGACAAGCTGTTCAAAACAGCAACTAGGCATATTGCAAGCACCAAAACAATATTCTACAGCACCCTAACATGATAACAAAAGAAATGGACATGATTTACAGGTAAATCATGACAAAACATGAACACTGAGCTATCTCCAGAAACAACTAAAACATGCTCAAAAGGACATGGCAAGATTGCAAATAATAACAGTTTCAGACTTAGCAGAAATAACATCAGGTTGCAATGTTTAGAGTTATCAAACAACATGCTACAGGAACTTATCATGGTAAAAAAAGGCATGGCATGAATCTACTAATTGCATACAACAAAAGTCCCTTACTGACCATGAGCCAAAAAGGATCAGAAGATATGATGGCACCCATGTAAACATGGCAAGTTATATGACAGATTCATACATGGCAGAAACAGCAACAAGTAGGCATGTTGGTGAGCTTGAACCACTCACCCCAGAGCAATACATGGCATGGCAAGGTGACCAACAGTAAGAAGACATGTTTATGAAGCTAAGCATGGCAAGAGCAAGTTCATAGGGTACATGGATCACTAGCAAAGCTCATGGCAAAACTGAACTTAATGTTAATCAGGCTGACAACAACATTATTTAGCAAGTTTAGAGCAAGATTACAATAAGCTACAGCAGGCTATAAATGCAACCAGGGGCATGGATGGATAGAGCATGACATGTATAACAAAATATCCTTAGTGAACATCTCCAGATTATGCATACAATGACTTGTAGCAGCAGGTTTACATAGCATCATAATATAACAGATTCAGACTAGCAAAACAGTAACAGCAAGTACCCTACTTCACGAGCTCGATTCACTCAGTACAAGACTCACAAAAATACATGGATTGCACCTCTGTAAAGATGGAATGATGTAGTACAAAACACATGTAGAGCTCATGACCATAGGATGCACACACAAAACGCAATGAAAATGACAAATCACCAAGTTATAACAGTTTCAGCAGATTAACATCATATAGCACTCTTGCAATGATGATCCAGGCATCAAGATGAACTCAAATAAGCATGGTGCAATGTAACAAAATGAAGATCATCTCTCAATGAACAATTTGACATATTACACGCACAAAATGGAGCAGTATGCAACAAGTTATGATGCGATGAACAGGGCAACATTATGCTAAAATATTTCGGGACGGGCAAAAATCGGGGTCAACCTTCAGATTCCAGATCCAGATCCGGGGTGCGGGAACCGAGGCAGGGGCGCGAGCTCGCCGGAGAGCTCACCGGAGAGGGCGAGCGAGGGCGGTCCGGCCGGGAGGAGCTCGTCGGAGCTCGGGGAGGAGGCCTCCCGGCGAGGGGACGCCGGAGCAAGGCGGCGGGGACCGAGGTCGGCGTGGGCGGCGGCAGGCGGCGCCGGCGACTCGGGCACGGAGGCACGCGGGGGCGGGCGACTGGAGGCGGCGGCCGGGCGGGGCCGGCGGCGGCTCGGGCGCCGGCGATGCGTCCCGGTCGGCGGCGGGGAGCCGGGCCGCGGGGCGGCCGGCGGCGGCGATGGTGGAGCGGGGCTGGAGGCGCGGGCCTGCGGCGGCGGCGGATGGGGCCAGGCGGGCTCCGAATGGACCCGGCGGGCCGGCGCGGTGGAGTCGGCGGCGGGGCGACGTGGCGGCAGGGGATTCACTGAGGGCGGCGGCTGGACGGAACGGACATGTCCGGTCTGATTAGGACGTGTCCAGCGGCGGAGAGGGAGCGGGGCTAGGGTTTCATCCGCGAATTTCGGGGGAGGTGACCTATTTATAGATCCTGGGAGCTAGGAGAGTCCAAATGAGGTGCGGTTTTCGCCCACACGTTCGTGATCGAACGACCGACAACATGGAGGGGAGTTTTCTGGGTTTTGGGCCACTTTGGAGGGGTGTTGGGCTGCACACAAAAGAGGCTTTTACGGTTACCCGGTTAACCGTTGGAGTATCAAACAACCTCCAAATGGCACGAAACTTGACAGACGGTCTACCGGAGGTATACCAAGGCCGCTTGGCAAACCTCGGGCCATTCCGATAAAGTTTAACACCCACTCACAACAGGAGACAAAAGGGGGATGTCGGGGGACATAGGAGTGCCGGATTGCAAAACGGACAACGGGGAAAAAACTCGGATGCAAAAGACGAACACGTATGCAAATGCGATGCACATGACGACATGATATGAAATGCATATGGTGACATGGCAAAGTGCAACACGCAAGCAAATGACATGACAATGACGGCGAATAACTGGCAGACACCTAGCGCATCGAATTCGGGGTGTTACAGGAATGGACAAAATACCAAAATTTGGGAAGATGCCTGGATCCCAAATTGTGCCACTAGAAAGATTGTGACGGCTAAGGCGGGCACCTGTTATCTTAGGTGGGTGATCTGATTGACCCTACTTCGAATAATTAGGATGAAGACCTGATTAAGCAAACTATGTGTCCCACTGATGTACAACGGATTCTTTCAGTTCCACTCCCGCAACGTGACATGCCAGATTTTATTGCTTGGAGTTATAGGAAGAATGGTATGTTCTCCATTCGGTCTGCTTATTCTGTGGAGTGGAATTATCAGTATGGAAGTAAGCTAAGGCATTCTGATAGGATGGGACGAACCACGGTTAACCCTATTTGGAGTAAAATATGGAAATTATCTTGTCTCGCAAAAGAAAAAGAAAAATATACGGCGTACGCTACATGGTACGCTTCCATGTCGGGCTACGCTCGCTAATAGACATATGAAGGTCTTGCCCATCTGCCCTACCTGTTATGAGGGTGTAGAAGACACAGAGCATATGCTTTTTCTGTGCAGTAAAGCAAAGGAGGTTTGGAGAAAGCTGGGGATGAATGATATTATCAATAGAGTTTGTGAGGTTGATCGTGCTGGAGAGGCGATGTTGGAGTACCTACTTCTTCTTCTAGACCATGAATTGTGTATAACGGGTAACCACAATGTGCGTGAAAATGATAGTTGTTCCAGCTTGGTATTTATGGTGGCAAAGACAGAAATTAGTGCACAAGGAGATAATCAGAATGCACTTCAGATTTCTTTGGGGATTCTAGCCCTCACGTCAAATTTTGTAAATGCATCATCTCCTAAGGCGACTATGAAAAGGGGGGTGGTCTTGTCCTCCTTGGGGTTTAGTGAAACTGAATGTTGATGCTTCTTTCGATCATGATCTACTTAGGGGTACGATGGGGGCGGTTCTGAGAGATGACAAAGGCAGGTTTATCGCTGGAGGGAATGGGAAGCTTGACTATTGTGCGGATTTGTTGATGGCGGAAGCTTTAGCCCACAATTTGGCCTTACTCTGGCGCAAAGGGCGGGGTGCAATCGCCTTATTATTAACCCGGACAACTTGGTGGTGATTGATACCATGCAGGACAGAGGAAAGTCAGCGGGTGCGTGATGACCCACAAGTATAGGGGATCTATCATAATCCTTTTGATAAGTAAGAGTGTCGACCCAACGAGGAGCGGAAGGAAATGACAAGCGGTTTTTAGCAAGGTATTCTCTGCAAGCACTAAAATTATTGGTAACACATAGTTGTGTGGTAAGATAATTCGTAACGAGTAACAAGTAACAAAAGTAACTAAGGCGAAGCAAGGTGGCCCAATCCTTTTTGTAGCAAAGGACAAGCCTGGAAGAACTCTTATATAAAACAAAGCGCTCCCGAGGACACATGGGAATTACTGTCAAGCTAGTTTTCATCATGCTCATATGATTCACGTTCGTTACTTTGATAATTTGATATGTGGTGGACCGGTGCTTGGGTGCTGCCCTTCCTTGGACAAGCCTCCCACTTATGATTAACCCCTCTCGCAAGCATCCGCAACTACGAAAGAAGAATTAAGATAAATCTAACCATAGCATGAAACATATGGATCTAAAGCAACCCCTTACGAAGCAACACATAAACTAGGGTTTAAGCTTATGTCACTCTAGCAACCCATCATCTACTTATTACTTCCCAATGCCTTCCCCTAGGCCCGAATCATGGTGAAGTGTCATGTAGTAGACATTCACATAACACCACTAGAGGAAAACACAACATACATCTCGTCAAAATATCGAACGAATACCAAATTCACACGATTACTTGTAACAAGACTTCTTCCATGTCCTCAGGAACAAACGTAACTACTCACTATTGGGGAACGTGGTAATTTTAAAAAAAAATCCTACGATCACGCAAGATCTATCTATGTGATGCATAGCAATGAGACGGGAGAGTGTGTCCACGTACCCTCGTAGACCAAAAGCGGAAGCGTTATGACAATGTAGTTGATGTAGTCGTACGTGTTCACGATCCGACCGATCTTAGCACCGAACGTACGAAACCTCCGCGATCAGTACATGTTCAGCTCGGGGACATCCCTCGTACTATTGATCCAGTTGAGGACGAGGGAGAGTTTCGTCAGCATGATGGCGTGGTGATGGCGATGATGAAGTTACCGGCGTAGGGCTTCGCCTAAGCATTACGATGATATGATCGAGGTGTGTAACTGTGGAGGGAGCACCGCACACGGCTAAACAATGTCAACTTGTGTGTCCTAGGGTGCCCCCTGCCCTCGTATATAAAGGAGCAAGGGGGAGGCCGGCCGGCCCTTGGGCGCGCCAAGGAGGGGAGGAGTCCTCCTCCTAGTAGGAGTAGGACACCCCCTTTCCTAGTCCAACTAGGAGGGGAAAGGGGGAAGGAAGGAGAGGGAGAGGGAAAGAGGGGCTGCGCCCCCCTCCCCTAGTCCAATTCGGACGCCCCTTGTGGGGGGGGGGGGGTGCCACCTCCTGGGCTGCTGCCCTCTCTCTCCCCTAAGGCCCACTAAGGCCCAATACTTCCCCGGGGGGTTCCGGTAACCCCTCCGGCTCTCCGGTTTTCTCCAAAATCACCCGGAACACTTCTGGTGTCCGAATATAGCCGTCCAATATATCGATCTTTATGTCTCGACCATTTCGAGACTCCTCGTCATGTCCATGATCACATCCGGGACTCCTAACTACCTTCGGTACATCAAAACAAATAAACTCATAATACCAATCATCATCGAATGTTAAGCGTGCGGACCCTACAGGTTCGAGAACTATGTAGATATGACCAAGACACGTCTCCGGTCAATAACCAATAGCGGAACCTGGATGCTCATATTGGTTCCTACATATTCTATGAAGATCTTTATCGGTCAAACCGCATAACAACATATGTTGTTCCCTTTGTCATCGGTATGTTACTTGCCCGAGATTCGATCGTCGGTATCTCAATACCTAGTTCAATCTCATTACCAGCAAGTCTCTTTACTCATTCCGTAATACTTCATCGCACAACTAACTCATTAATTACAATGCTTGCAAGGCTTATAGTGATGAGTATTACCGAGAGGGCCCAGAGATACCTCTCCAAAACACGGAGTGATAAATCCTAATCTCGATCTATGCCAACCCAACAAACACCTTCGGAGAAACCTGTAGAGCACCTTTATAATCACCCTCTTACGTCTGATGTTTGGTAGCACACAAAGTGTTCCTCTGTTATTCGGGAGTTGCATACTTTCATAGTCTGAGGAACTTGTATAAGTCATGAAGAAAGCAGTAGCAATGAAACTAACACGATCATAATGCTAAGCTAATGGATGGTCATGTCCATCACATCATTCTCCTAATGATGTGACCCCGATCATCAAATGACAACACATGTCTATGGGTAGGAAACTTAACCATCTTTGATTAACGAGCTAGTCAAGTAGAGGCATACTAGGGACTATAGGTTTTGTCTATGTATTCACACATGTACTAAGTTTCTGGTTAATACAATTCTAGCATGAATAATAAACATTTATCATGGATTAAGGAAATAAATAATAACTTTATTATTGCCTCTAGGGCATATTTCCTTTAGTCTCCCACTTGCACTAGAGTCAATAATCTAGATTAAATAGTAATGATTCTACACCCATGGAGCTTTGGTGTTGATCATGTTTTGCTCGTGAGAGAGGCTTAGTCAATGGGTCTGCAACATTCAGATCCATGTGTATCTTGCAAATCTCTATGTCCCCTTCCGACACTTGATGACGGATGGAATTGAAGCGTCTCTTGATGTGCCTGGTTCTCTTGTGAAATATGGATTCCTTTGCCAAGGCAATTGCACCAGTATTGTCACAAAAGATTTTCATTGGACCCGATGCACTAGGTATGACACCTAGATCGGATATGAACTCCTTCATCCAAACTCCTTCATTTGATGCTTCCGAAGCAGCAATGTACCCCGCTTCACACGTAGATCCCGCCATGACGCTCTGCTTGGAACTGCACCAATTGACAGCTCCTCCATTTAATAAAAATACGTATTCGGTTTGCGACATAGAGTCATTCGGATCAGTGTCAAAGCTTGCATCGACGTAACCATTTACGACGAGCTCATTTTCACCTGCATAAATGAGAAACATATCCTTAGTACTTTTCAGGTATTTTAGGATGTTCTTGACCGCTGTCTAGTACTCCACTCCGGGATTACTTTGGTACCTCCCTGCTATGCTTATAGCAAGACATACATCAGGTCTGGTACACAGCATTGCATACATGATAGAACCTATGGCTGAAGCATAGGGAATGACTTTCATTTTCTCTCTATCTTCTACGGTGGTCGGGCTTTGAGTCTGACTCAACTTCACACCTTGTAACACAGGCAAGAACCCTTTCTTTGACTGGTCCATTTTGAACTTCTTCAAAACTTTACCAAGGTATGTGCTTTGTGAAAGTCCAATTAAGCATCTTGATCTATCTCTATAGATCTTGATGCCCAATATGTAAGCAGCTTCTCCAAGGTCTTTCATAGAAAAATTCTTATTCAGGTATCCCTTTATGCTATGCAGAAATTCTATATCATTTCCAATCAACAATATGTCATCTACATATAAGATCAGAAATGCTATAGAGCTCCCACTCACTTTCTTGTAAATACAAGCTTCTCCAAAAGTCTATATAAAACCATATGCTTTGATCACTCTATCAAAGCGTTTATTCCAACTCCGAGAGGCTTGCACCAGTCCATAAAAGGATCGCTGGAGCTTGCACACTTTGCTAGCACCCTTTGGATTGACAAAACCTTTCGGTTGCATCATATACAACTCTTCTTCCAGAAATCCATTCAGGAATGCAGTTTTGACATCCATTTGCCAAATTTCATAATCATAAAATGTAGCAATTGCTAACATGATTCGGAAAGACTTAAGCATCGCTACGACTGAGAAAGTCTCATCATAGTCAACTCCTTGAACTTGTTGAAAACCTTTCACAACAAGTCAAGCTTTGTAAACAGTAACATTACCGTCCGCGTCGGTATTCTTCTTAAAGATACATTTATTTTCTATGGCTTGCCGATCATCGGGCAAGTCCACCAAAGTCCACACTTTGTTCTCATACATGGATCCCATCACAGATTTCATGGCTTCAAGCCATTTCGCGGAATCTGGGTGTCAAGACCCCGACTCAATGCCACATCGATCTAGCATGTAACACCTCATATCACTTTGCGGCCTCACGCACGGTATTCCCACGGGTGTCGCCTTACCTTAGCCCGGGACCGTTTGCGCCTTTTGGCACACGTATATGACAGTGTCGCTAGCATCCATATGATAAGGAGCCCGGGCTGACATGGCTAGTCGTAAACCCAAAGTGGCACAGACTTACAGGGACAGGCATCCATGACCCAGCATCGAACGTGTCGGTCATCAGCGAGTGAAACCAGGCTGTAGCACTGGGCTAGCAGGACTCCGGTGAACCGGGCTGTAGCGGGCTAGCAGGACTCCGGTATTCATCGCGTGACATTTCCCCGAAGGGACAGACACAGGAACGAAGAAGGACACATGCCGGCCAGCCTAAGTGTTCCGGAGCAGTAGCAAGCTACCATGGCTCGATGGAAACACTAGGAGACATTTCCCCGTAAGAGAGGCTACTAAAGATAAACAACTAGATGGTCAGATCCCACACATACCAAGCATTTCAATAACATACACACAATATGCTCGATATGTGCAAATACAACATGGCATCACAACATGACTCTACGACTCAAGTAATTTATTCAATAGGCTCTGAGGAGCGAGATATTACAAACGGGGGTCTCATGACCCAACAATCAGAGCATACAAGTCAAAGCACAAGCGGAAGCTATCATGTCTGAGTACAGACATCTATAAATGAAAAGGGCTGAGAAGCCTGACTATTTATCAGATCCTGCCGAGGGCACAAGATCGTAGCTGAGGTAACAAGCTAAACGTCGAAGTCCACGCGGAACTACTAGTGAGACTGAAGTCTCTCTGCACAAAACATAAAATAGGCAAACGTGAGTACAAATGTACCCAGCAAGACTTACATCAGAACTAACTACATATGCATCATTATCAACAAAGGGATGGTGGGGTTTAACTGCAGCAAGCCAGCTTTGACTCGGTGGCTATCCTGAACTACGACTGCAAGTAACTCTTTTGAGGTGGCGCACACGAGTCCACATATTCACCATATCAATACACCACTATGGATCCGCTCCCGTCTCCCTACGAGAACGCCATCCATAGCACTCACGCTTATCTTGCGTATTTTAGAGTATCCACTTTCACTTGTGTATGAACTGATATAAGCAACCCAGAGGTCCTTTTCCGTGGACACGGCTATTCGAATAGATTAGGTTAACCCTGCAGGGGTGTACTTCTTCACACACGCTCTCACCACTTACCGCCGTTTACACGACATGTACTCGGCAACCTTCAAGCGGAAGCCCAACATGGGTGTCGGCCACGGCCTGCCTAAACACTCAAGTCTCTAGTCCAGGTTTATTGCCTATTCGGGTTCCATCCATGAGGAGATCCGGCCGGAGTTTCGCTCACAGCCCCAAACGATGTGTACAGGGTTCCGTGACACCAAACGGGTGCCCGGTTTACCCGGCCACGTGCCTACCGCATCACAGCCCACCCCTACGGTCAGCGCTGTCCACGGCCTCCAGCATACTACAAACACCAGAAACTACTTGCAACTCCTGGACAGAGGACAAGGGTGATTAAGAAGCCGAGAGGGTCCATTGGTTTCGGGCCCAATGCGTGGTAGTAGCTGAATCATGGATCACAAACACAGAACTCAGTTCCTGAGGACGGCTGCAATGAGACAACCCACCATGTACTCCTACATGGCCTCTCACCGCTACCTTTACCAAATCATGTTCACACACTTAGCTCACACACAGTAGGACATGTTCACACACCTCTGATTCACCCTGATGAATCAGACCTGACTCAACTCTAAGCAGTAGCAGGCATGACAAACAAACATGAATGAGTAGGCACAACAGGGCTCAAACAACTCCTACTCATGCTAGTGGGTTTCATCTATTTACTGTGGAATGACAGGTCATGCAAAGGATAAAGGGGTTCAGCTACCGCAGCAAGTAACAGATGAATCGATGTTGTCCTAATGCAGTAAAAGAGAGCAGGAGCGAGAGAGTGGGATTTTATCGGAATGAACAAGGGGGTTTTGCTTGCCTGGCACTTCTGAAGATAACATTGAGTCTTCATCAGTGTCAACGATCACATCATCGGTATCACGTCTATCGAGAGGGGACAAATACCGGCAACACAGAAGGGAACACAATCAATGCAATGCACAATATGATGCATGATCATGACATGGCAAAATGAATGTGTTTTGGCTAATGCAACTAGCAACAGATTAAATGAAGTTGGTTTGAATACAAGATTCAAATTCAAACTCCATATGTGATTATTTAAATGTCATTCACTTCATTTGCTCTAAACAGTAGTGATAAGTTGTTCTAACATGCATGAAAATGGTACAGATGGATTCCTTGAATTTTTCTGATAATTTTTCATATATAAATTATTTAATTTGGAGTTACGGTTAATTTTCTATGAATTTTGGAAGTTTTAGGCATTTTCTGAAATTTCCTGAATATTTAGAATTAAAATAATTCCAGAAAATGAATTATGGCGTCAGCATGACCTCATGCTGACCTCAGCAGGTCAACGGGCGGTCCAGGTCAAACCTGACGTGTGGGGTCCACACGTCAGTGACACAGGGGCTAATCCCGCGTTGACCCGGGCTTTGACCCGCTACGGGGCCCACTGTCAGCGTCACGGGGTTAGTTTAACAGGGTCATTAGTGCTAATGACAGCGCCACGTCACTGGCCACCGGAGTTCGGCCGGCGGCGACCCGAAACGCGGCGGAAGTTCACCGGGGTTGCGCTACGGGCGGCGGCTGGACGCGCGAAGGGCACCAGAAGGTAGCCCGTGCCCGTGCGCATCTAGGGGGGCCAACGGAAGGTGCGGGGGTGGCCGGGGTTCGCCGGAATGGAGCCCGAGGCGGCGCCGGAGTTCGGGCCTCGGCGAAAACGGCATTGTGGAGCACGGGCGAGTGAGGTAAAGCATTGCGCAGCCTCCTGGAGTCACCACGAGCTCGGTGAGATGCACGGGCGCGACCCGTTCGAGCTCAGGCCACGGCGGCGACATGGTCAGCGGCGGCCGGAGTTCAGCCGCGACGGGCTATGGCCTAGAGCTCGCAAACGCGAGGGGAGAGAGAGGGGTTCTGCACGGAGGCTCACCGCGGAGCTGTAGGGAGGGTCAGTGGGCTCGAGGGCGCGCCGGAGTGGCCGAATTCGACGGAGACGGCACCGGGGCCGAAGCTCGGAGATGATGACGATGGCGGCTGCTCGGGGCGCTTCCGGTCACGTGGCTCGGTGAGGGGGTTGGCGACGAGGTGCAGGAGCTCGGGAGCACGTCGGAGAGGGGAGGGGGTGGCCGTGGTCATGGCTACGGCGAGCGGCGCTCCCAGGTGCGTTCGGTGACGAGAGGGAGGGAGAACAGAGGAGGAGGAGGGGGTCCAGAGAGAGAGAGACGATCGAGGGGGGTCGAGGCCGTCTTCATGGCGTCGCGAGGGGGTCGGGGAGGCTGCCACGGCGAAGCAGGAGGTGGCCGGCGTCGGCGCGCGTGCGTCCAGCACGCAGCTGCTTCGTGCGCTGGCACGGGAAGAAGACAGGAGAAGGGGGCCAGGTGGGCTGGGCCGCGGGAGGAGCTGGGCCGGCTGGGCTGCACGGGTGAGGCCAGGTACTTCCTTCTCTTTTTTATTTTTTTCTGTTCTGTTTCCCTTTTTATTTTATTTTGCCACTGTTTTGAAATTCAAAAATAATTTCTTACAGTGCCAAAACATTCTGAAATATTTTATGTTACCTCTCTGGACTATTCCAGAAGTACATAAAACATTTCAAAGCATTTGAAAATATATTCATTATATATTATGAATATATCCCCAAATTCAAATAGATTATTGATTTAATTCAAATACCCAAAATAAATGTTTCTGAGATACCGAAAATATTGGTTTGGATTTTACCTCTTGCCAATATTTCCAGAGGATAACAAGAACATTTTCTTGGACTTATTTGAAGCAATTTTTATCTTGATCATTTTTTTAAAGGATTCTGAGGCTTTGAAAATTCCTCAATTCAAATTTCATTTGAATTTAAACATGATGCAGCAAGAGGTCTAGCCTAGTGCATTACCAGAAGCTAGGGATGTGACAACTCACCCCCACTAAACAAGAATCTCGTCTCGAGATTCAAGCGTAGGGTAAGGTGAAGGGGAAACGCAACTAGTATAATCTTCACGATCCAGGGTGCACTTCAGTTGAACGTTGATTTGAACACCATCTTTGTCTTGTCGTCTTGCTCTGAGAAATCCTGTCAACATGACAGGGGGGGGGGGAAAGAAGGAGACTCTAGAAGGGTCGATCTCCTCGAAGATCGAACAACTCAAGATTAACTTACGGAATGAGACATAGAACCATCTTTCGGGTTGAGACACGAGATACACATCAATAGGGGTGGAAGAAACGGATGACGAAGGTTCGCTAGGTAGACAACTATTTCATACCTAAGAAGGTGGTAAACGATTGTCAACGTAGCGAGGAGTTGAGTTGCCATGATACCATAACGATACACCTTAGGGAAGGTGACTCGTAGAAATATCCCCTTAAGTGGCAAAAAGAATTACTTTTGATTCAGAGATCATTGAAACTCTTTAAACCAGCCTAAGGCAATTCTCGAGCGATCGTTTGGAGGGGGTCGGTAGAATGGCATACTCGGACTTGGATGATGTGGATTACCTTGTTGAAGACAACGTAATGGATGAATTTGCTTATCACCGGAAATGGAAGAGACCCATGGTAGAATGGCACATTGGCGGTGCAAGCTAGGAACAAAATGCAAATGCTAGGAATGATTCTGGTAACTGGGGAAGAACCCAACAATAGGGAGTGAATTCACTGTTTGAAGAGGTCATAGCATTGCCGAGGAAACTGAGAGTAATCCCAGTTAGAGCCGATGATAACACGTAACGCTTGTGCGTGCTCTCAAGAACTTGAGCATTTCCATATTCATCAAGGTTTTACCAACATCCGTGTCAAGGGTCCTGGCAACACAACTTGCTACCATGATGGCTAATGATGGATGATGCAGATGCAAAGGAAGATAACACCTTCTCAGATTTCACCTTAGCGAGGCCAAGGAAATAAAAATCTGGATGATCGACCGAGAGACATTTAGCACTCCGCTTCTAATGTTCTCCTTGATGTGCTAGTGTAACCCACCCATAGATATGGTTTGATATCTAGAACATCAAGTAAAAAGGTCGGACTTCGGAACACAGAAATCCATAGGGGCAACTAGGGAGTAATCCTACGAAATCCCTATGGGGAGGTGGCCAACTTCCTCAATCAAGATATTATAATAACAGGTCTTCCGGCTGGGTGTGTTGGCCACGACATCCACTTTACCGGTTATCGAGGGACCAATATTATAGTTCTTGGAGAATGTTCCAACCATCATATCTGCCTGAGATTCAGATCTGGTTGGTGTCAGGATATCCCAGACTCATCAAGTCTAGAAAGAAAAATGAAAGTTTGCAACACAAATCGACGAGATGACGTTGCGAGATTCTCGGGAAATGAACTACGATAGTAAGCTCCAAAACATGAGCTGGTTCTGCTACAAACATGTGAACACGTTGTCCCGGACAAGCATGACCACGTGGTAGTCTTACAATAAAACACTACCGAGTTCTGGTTGGGAACCATCACCGTGGATAACGAAGTCCTTGCATAAGTCATATGATTAGCTCTTATGAAGGAACTTCTTCCCCTTGAACAAATCAATCAGTGGCTTGGTGTGCTCTGGACACATATGGAATGAAGGTTGCAAGTCTCCAGACCACAGAATACTTCGCACGTGTGCATGACTAATTTGGAATGATTCCAGGGAAACAAAACAATCTTCCTCAAATTCATGGCGGCAACTTGCATCATATGCACATGAATTAGGGAAAATCACTACTTTCATTCAAACATATGCTTCATGAACGAAACACGAAGAAATGCTTACACAAGTTTCCAACACTAGGTTGATGTTCAACATGACTCATGGGGGGAGACAAAATGCTACTGATGGGCTCAACAGCAACTCATCGGAATTTCCATATTACTGGACTTCCACCATCATGTGAACACGGTGATAGTATTGGTCAGACCAAAGATGTAATGGTGTATGCTCGAGGGATCAACCACGAGTAGGACAACATTACGAGCATCATTGGTACTGATTTGATTTGACGATAGCCCACACTCAAATCAAGGGATTGATAAGACAATAGGTCCAGCCACTGATCACAGGGACCAATCGATGAAGATATCATCTTTCTTCAACACACACTACACAAGAATATCCCTTTGGAATGAACTAAGTCAGACAAGTTTTTATCTTCCAACTCTCCAAGTTGTTGTCCAGCTTAACCAACTAGCTCAGGGATATCTAACACCGATTCTTGGAAAGAAGGTGGTTCATAAGAAACCAACTTGATCACGGGCTCAACATAACGGTCAGGTGACGACCTGGTAGTACTTCCGAGAAGATCTTCGGAAAATCACGAACCACCGATATGTTACTAAGCTCGAGAACAATCTTGCTTTTCAGGGCAAGATGATATGATCAAATGAGCGAGGACTTGACAAATCCTAACTCATCAATCAAAGAGTGCACCAGGAAATAAGGACTAGGTAGCACGATCAATCTTAGAATGGTGATTCAATAACCAACATACTAAGAATAAAATTATTATCCTTTAACTACCAAGCAACGAGGTTGCTAGGAGTATTGATTTCACACATCACAATTCATTTGTCGGTATTCCGGTTGCATCAACACGGAACCGAGGAATGAAAAAGGATGGCGAGAAGTATCACTATGTCAAGAATTCACAAAAGGTGGTGCAATTCTCATGAAATTCCTGTCATAAAGAAGGTAATACTTCAGGGTAGAGCAGACCAGAAGCTGGATTGTAACTTGATCCGCGGAACACAACTACTTTGACCCAATCCTAGATATGGATGAGGTACTGGAGTTTGTTTCTCCAAGTCATTCAGGACAGAATGGCTTGACGTACCACAAGGGTAATAGGCATCGATAAACGAATGCATGCATACCCTTGGTATCAATTGATAGACGAGGGTCAGAATGCAACTAAAGAGAGCAACTCAAAGGAACATGCGATTTTCTGAGTTGTGGATGCATGGTTTAGCATGTCGAACGAATTCCACATATTTCTTCCGGATAACCCATGCAGAAAGGTAGAACTGGCAGAGTCACAATGTAGAATCGAGAACCCATCGAGAGCACTCTGATTGTGATCTTTCGATCAGCGAGGAACATCTGCCATAAGCGGTTCATAGTATTTGGAAGAAAGGAATACCACGAACATCGAGGACTAATGCAAAGGTTACTAATAACCTAAAGGAACGAGCAAAACTATCAACATGAAGCAAGTAGGGTGAATCTCGGGTTCAAAACCCAGGGATAGAATACCTACTACTAAATGGCATCACGGGATGCTTTCGATAATGACGGCCAGAGTCATCACACTGGAACATAAATCATGGCTAGACTACTAGATGATCCCCTGAGACACCTAGGGTCATAATAGTAACTCCAACATAATGTCAAGGCAATAGAATACCTCAACTCAACAATTAGTGTGATTGAGCTGGCATAAAGGAACATCGAAACCAGAGGGAAAGGATTTTGCAAATTGCTTCAAACTATTTAGAAACCTGGGATGACTCGGACAGCATAACGGCTGTAAATGCTCAGAAAAGATTTGAGACATTCACAAAATGGTGGCATAACCACTCAGAAGCACGATATCAAGGTTTCGAGATCAACAATTAACATACGGGAGTAGTAGGAACTGAACTGAGACTTAAATCCAACAATCTTATAAGTCCACTGATTAGTAACATGTGATCCTGATAGAAAGAAGAGATAGCCTAGTTCCTAATCCCCGTAGGAAAGATAAGATGACTCAGATCAGAAGGCCATGAGGTATAAGGAGTAAAAGAGCCTTACGTTCCATCCCACAATCAATTGCCTTATATAACTAAAGAATTTCTAGACTCAACTTCGACCAGTTTGGCTTGGTAATCCTACAGGCAGTCAAGCTCTGATACCAACGCTGTCAAGACCCCGACTCACTGCCACATCGATTGTCACATCCCTAGCTTCTGGTAATGCACTAGGCTAGACCTCTTGCTGCATCATGTTTAAATTCAAATGAAACTTGAATTGAGGAATTTTCAAAGCCTCAGAAACCTCTAAAAATAACCAACATTTAAATTCTCTCAATGTGTCCAAGAAAATGTTCCTGATATCCTCTGGAAATATTGGCAAGAGGTAAAATCCAAACCAATAATTTTGGTGTCTCAGAAACATTTAATTTGGGCATTTGAATTAAAGCAATAATTATTTGAATTGGATTTATATCTACTATTAAATAAATATAGGTCCAATAATTCTGAAATATTTTGTGGAACATTGTTTTAATTCTTTTAGCTCCTAAAAATATTGTCAGAAGCAAAATAAATTGAATTGGTT
The DNA here is from genome assembly GCF_018294505.1 of Triticum aestivum. Classification (NCBI taxonomy): domain Eukaryota; kingdom Viridiplantae; phylum Streptophyta; class Magnoliopsida; order Poales; family Poaceae; genus Triticum; species Triticum aestivum. The sequence continues at coordinate 185,162,856 of NC_057795.1, read as the reverse complement.
TCAAAACCAAATTCAAAACAAACCTGCAAAATAGAAAACAGAGTTAAAACAAAACAGAGAACAAAAAAAAAGAGCAAGCCCACCTGGCCTTACCCGCGCAGCCACCAGAGCCGGCCCAGCTCCCCCCCCTGGCCGGCCCAGCCCACCAGCGCCTTCCCTGTCGTCTTCCTCCCTGGACAGGAGGACGAGCGCGCGCCCGCCGCGCGCTGGCCACGCGCCTCGCCAGCTCCTGCTTACCGCTCTCCCCCGACGCTCTGGACGCCCTGGACGTCGACACGTGGCCTCCCCGACCGCCCCTCACTCTCTCCCGAGCCCTCCCCCTCCTCTGTTTCTCTCTCCCTCTCGTGCCGAGCGCAGCCGTCGCCACCGACGCCGATTGCCGCAGCCACCGTGCTCCCCACGCCTCACTGACGCCCCAGGGAGCTCCGCCTCGACCCCCTCCTTCCTCCCCACCGACCCACGGCCCTCCGGAAGCCCTGCAACGCCGTCACCATCGCCGTTTCGTCGCCGGTCACCGAAGCTCCCCTCCGTCGATTCGCCGGACCCCGTGCCTCCCCTGTCTCGCCAGCAGCACCAGAAGAACCGCGGTGAGCCCTCGACCCGATTCCCCCTCTCCCCGTGCCCCACCTCCCTCTCTAGCTAGCCCCACCACTTTGCCCGAGAATCTCTCGCCGCCGGCCATGGCGTGGCCGTGGCCACAGCCACCCCAGCTCGTATCCGAGCCCACTGACGTGCTCACCATGATCTCAGGAGTCCGTAGCACGCCCCAGCTCCTCCTGCCGTGCTCCCTAACCCCGACCCCGAGATTGCCCGAACCCCGGCAGCCGCAAAGGAGCTCGCCGCCGGCAGCTCCGGCCACCCCGCGCCTCCCGCGTGCCTCCTTTGGATGCGCGCAAGCAAGGGCAACCCTCTGGTGCCCTTGGCTTGGCCCAAAACCGCTCGCAGCGCCACTCCGGCGAGCTCCCGCCGTAGTTTTGGTCGTCGCCGGCCGAACTCCGGCGACTGCCGACGTGGCACGCCTAATTAGCACTAATGACTCCTAAACACCCCCCACAGCCACTGACAGTGGGCCCCGTAGTGGGTCAAAGCCCGGGTCAACGTGGGATTAGCCCCTGTGTCACTGACGTGTGGACCCTACACGTCAGGTTTGACCCGAGCCAGCCCAGTTGACCCTGCTGACGTCACTGTGACGTGGGGCTGACGCAATAAGTATTTTCTGGATTTAAAAATAATCAGGAAATTCCAGAAAATAGCTAAAACTTCAATAAATCATAGAAATTCAACCGTAACTCCAAATTAAATAATTTATATATGAAAAATTATCAGAAAAATTCAAGGAATCCATCTGTACCATTTTCATGCATGTTAGAACAACTTATCACTACTGTTTAGGGCAAATGAAGTAAATGGCATTTGAATAATCACATATGGAGTTTGAATTTGAATCTTGTATTCAAACCAACTTCATTTAATCTGTTGCTAGTTGCATTAGCTCAAAACACATTCATTTTGCCATGTCATGATCATGCATCATATTGTGCATTGCATTGATTGTGTTCCTTTCTGTGTTGCCGGTATTTGTCCCCTCTCGATAGACGTGATACCGATGACGTGATCGTTGACACTGATGAAGACTCAATGTTATCTTCAGAAGTGCCAGGCAAGCAAAACCCCCTTGTTCATTCCGATAAAATCCCACTCTCTCGCTCCAGCTCTCTTTTACTGCATTAGGACAACAACGACATATTTGATACTTGCTGCGGTAGCTGAACCCTTTATCCTTTGCATGACCTGTCATTGCCACAGTAAATAGATGAAACCCACTAGCATGAGTAGGAGTTGTTTGAGCCCTGATGTGCCTACTCATTCATGCTTGTTTGTCATGCCTGCTACTGCTTAGAGTTGAGTCAGGTCTGATTCATCGGGGATGAATCAGAGGCGTGTGAACATGTCCTACTATGGGTGAACTAAGTGTGTGAACACGATTTGGTAAAGGTAGCGGTGAGAGGCCATGTAGGAGTACATGGTGGGTTGTCTCATTGCAGCCGTCCTCAGGAACTGAGTTCTGTGTTTGTGATCCATGACCAGTTACTACCACACATTGGGTTCCGGTAACTCGACCCCTCTCGACTTATTAATCAACATGATCTCTGTCCAGGAGTTGCAACTAGTTTCTGGTGTTTGTAGGTAGTGTTAGTAGTCTACCAAGTGGCACCCGGTACAGGTGGGCTTGGGACAGACTAGGCACCGTGGCACGGTGTACCAAGTGGCACCCGGTTGGTGGGCTTGGGAACCCTGCACACATCGTTTGGGGCCGTGAGCGACACCCCGGCCGGATCTCCTTGCGGATGGAACCCGAATAGGCGATAAACCTGGACTAGAGACTTGTTCGGTTAGTCAGGTCGTGGCCGACTCCCTCGCCCGGTTTCCGCTTGAAGGTTGCCGAGGTACATGACGTGTACAGGGCGGTAAGTGGCGGGAGCGTGTGTGAAGAAGTACACCCCTGCAGGGTTATCATCATCTATTCGAATAGCCGGATTCCTCGGATATGGAAACGTGGACCCCTTGTACAGTTCATAGACAAGTGAAAGTGGATACTCTAAAACACGCAAGATAAGCGTGAGTGCTATGGATGGCGTTCTCGTAGGGAGACGGGAGCGGATCCATAGTGGTGTATTGGTTGGTGAATATGTGGACTCGTGTGCGCCACTTCAAAAGAGTTACTTGCAGTCGTAGTTCAGGATAGCCACCGAGTCAAAGCTGGCTTGCTGCAGTCAAACCCTACCATCCCCTTTGTTGATAATGATGCATATGTAGATAGTTCTGATGTAAGTCTTGCTGGGTACATTTGTACTCACGTTTGCCTATTTTATGTTTTTGCAGAGAGACTTCAGTCTCACTAGTAGTTCCACGTGGACTTCGACGTTTAGCTTGATACCTCAGCTACGATCTTGTGCCCTCGGCAGGATCTGATAGATAGTCAGGCTTCTCAGCCTTTTTCATTTATAGATGTCTGTACTCAGACATGATAGCTTCCGCTTGTGCTTTGACTTGTATGCTCTGATTGTTGGGTCGTGAGACCCATGTTTGTAATGTCTCGCTCCTCGGAGCCTAATGAATAATTACTTGAGTCGTAGAGACATGTTGTGATGCCATGTTGTATTTGCACATATCGAGCATATTGTGTGTATGTTATTGAAATGCTTGGTATGTGTGGGATCTGACCATCTAGTTGTTTATCTTTAGTAGCCTCTCTTACCGGGAAATGTCTCCTAGTGTTTCCACTGAGCCATGGTAGCTTGCTACTGCTCCGGAACACTTAGGCTGGCCGGCATGTGTCCTTCTTCGTTCCTGTGTCTGTCCCTTCGGGGAAATGTCACGCTTTGAGTACCGGAGTCCTGTTAGCCCGCTACAGCCCGGTTTACCGGAGTCCTGCTAGCCCAGTGCTACAGCCCGGACCCACTTGCTGATGACCGACACGTTCGAAGCTGGGTCATGGATGCCTGTCCCTGTAAGTCTGTGCCACTTTGGGTTTACGACTAGTCATGTCAGCCCGGGCTCCTTATCATATGGATGCTAGCGACACTATCATATACGTGAGCCAAAAGGCGCAAACGGTCCCGGGCAAAGGTAAGGCGACACCCATGGGGATACCGTGCGTGAGGCCGCAAAGTGATATGAGGTGTTACCGGCTAGATCGATGTGACATCGAGTCGGGGTCCTGACAGCGTTGGTATCAGAGCTTGACTGCCTGTAGGATTACCAAGCCAAACTGGTCGAAGTTGAGTCTAGAAATTCTTTAGTTATATAAGGGAATTGATTGTGGGATGGAACATAAGGCTCTTTTTACTCCTTATACCTCATGGCCTTCTGATCTGAGTCATCATCCTCTCTTCTACGGGGATTAAGAACTAGGCTATCTCTTCTTTCTATCAGGATCACGTGTTACTAATCCGTAGACTTATAGATTGTTGGATTAAGCCTCAGTTCAGTTCCTACTATTTCTGTATGTTAACTGTTGATCTCGAAACCTTGATATTGTGCTTCTGAGTGGTTATGCCACCCTTTTGTGAATGTCTCAAATCTTTTTGAGCATTTACAGCCGTTATGCTGTCCGAGTTATTCCAGGTTTCTAAATAGTCTGATGCATTTGCAAAATCCTTTCCCTCTGGTTTCGATGTTCCTTTATGCCAGCTCAATCACACTAATTGTTGAGTTGAGGTATTCTATTGCCTTGACATTATGTTGGAGTTACTACTATGACCCTAGGTGTCTTAGGGGATCATCTAGTAATTTAGCCATGATTTGTGTTCCCAGTGTGATGATTCTGGCCATCATTCTCGAAAGCATCCCGTGATGCTACTTAGTAGTAGGTATTCTACTCCTGGGTTCTGAACCCGAGATTCACTCTACTTAAATCATGTTGATAGTGTTGCTAGTTCCTTCAGGATATTAGTAACCCTTGCATTAGTCCTCGAGGTCCGTGGTATTTCCTTCTTCCAAATACTATGAACCGTTTATGGCAGATGTTCCTCGCTGATCGAAAGATCACAATCAGAGTGCTCTCGATGGGTTCTCGATTCTATATTGTGACTCTGCCAGTTCTACCTTTCTGCATGGGTTATCCGGAAGAAATATGTTGAATTCGTTCGACATGCTAATCCATGCATCCACAACTCAGAAAATCATATGTTCTTTTGAGTTGTCTCTCTTTAGTTGCATTCTGACCCTCGTCTATCAATTGATAGTCAAGAGTATGCGTGCGCTCGTTCGTCGATGCCTATTACCCTTGTGGTCCGCCAAGCCATTCTATTTCAGAATGAATAGGAGAAACAAACTCCAGTACCTTATCCATATTTAGGATTGGGTCAAAGTAGTTGTGTTCCACAGATCAAGTCACAATCCAGCTTCTGGTCTGCTCTACCCTGAAGTATTACCATCATTATATCAGGAATATCATGGGAATTGCACCACTTTTTGTGAATTCTTGACATAGTGATACTTCTCGCCATTTTTTTCATTCCTCGGTTCCGTGTTGTTGCAGCCGGAGTGCCGACAAGTGAATCATGATGTGTGAACTCAATACTCCTAGCAACCCCATTGCTTGGTAGTTAAAGGACAATAATTTCATTCTTAGTGTGTCGGTTTTTGAATCACCATTCTAAGATTGATCGTGCTACCTAGTCCTTATTTCCTGGTGCACTCTTTGATTGATGAGTTAGGATTTTGTCAAGTCCTCGCTCATTTGATCATATCATCTTGCCCTGAAAAGCAAGATTGTTCTCGAGCTTAGTAACATGTCGGTGGTTCGTGATTTCCGAAGATCTTCTCGGAAGTATTACCAGGTTGTCACCTGACCGCTATGTTGAGCTCGTGATCAAGTTGGTTTCTTGTGAACCACCTTCTCTCCAAGAATCGGTATTAGATATCCCTGAGCTAGTTGGTTAAGCTAAACAATAACTTGGAGGGTTGGAAGATAAAAGCTTGCCTGACTTAGTTCGTTCCAAAGGGATATTCTTGTGTAGTGTGTATTGAAGAAAGATGATATCTTCATCGATTGGTCCCTGTGATCAGTTGCTGGACCTATTGTCGTATCAATCCTTTGATTTGAGTGTGGGCTATCGTCAAATCAAGTCAGAACCAACGATGTTCGTAATGTTGTCTTACTCGTGGTTGATCCCTCGAGCATACACCATTATATCTTTTGGGGCTGACCAATGCTATCACCGTGTTCACACGATGGTGGAAGTCCAGTGATATGGAAATTCCGATGAGTTGTTGTTGAGCCCATCGACAACATTCTTATCTCCTCCATGATGTTGTTGAACATTAAGTTAGTGTTGGAAACTTTTGAAAGCATTTTCTTCATGCCCCGTTCATGAAGTATATGTTTGGATAAAAGAAGTGACTTCCTTTGATTCACGTGCATTTGATGTAAGTTGCCGACGTGAATTCGAGAAAGCATGTTTTTGCCTCCTCTGGAACCATCCCAAGTCAGTTATGCACGTGCGAAGTATTCTGTGGTTTGATAGACTGATCATCTTCATTCCATATGTGGATCCTAGCACATCAAGCCACCGACTGATTTGTTCAAGGAGAAGGAGTATCTTCATAAGAGCTAATCCGGACTTATGAAAGAACTTCGATATCCTCGATGATGGCTCCCAACCAGAACTCGGTAGTGTTTTATTGTAAGACTACCATGTGGGCATGCTTGTCTGGAACAACGTGTTCACATGTTTGTAGCAGAACCAGCTCATGTTTTGGAGCTTGCTATCGTAGTTCATTTCCCGAGAATCTCGCAACGTCATCTCGTCGATTTGTGTTGCAAACTTTCATTTTTCTTCCTAGACTCGATGAGTCTGGAATATCCTGACACCAACCAGATCTGAGTCTCAGGCAGATATGATGGTTGGAACATTTCCCAAGAACTATAATATTGGTCCCTCGATAACCGGTAAAGTGGATGTCGTGGCCAACACACCCAGCCGGAAGACCTATTATTGTAGTACCTTGGTTGAGGAAGTTAGCCACCTCCCCATAAGGATTTCGTAGGATTTACCTCCGTAACTGTTCCTTATGGATTCTATTGCTCCCGAAGTCCGACCTTTACTTGATGTTTTAGATATCAAACCATATCTATGAATGGGTTATACTAGCACATCAAGGAGAACATTAGAAGCGGAGTGCTAAATGTCTCTCGGTCGATCATCCAGATTTTATTTGCTTGGCCTCGCTAAGGTGAAATCTGAGAAAGTGTTATCCTCCTTCACATCTGCATCGTCCATCGCTATTCATCATGGTAGTATGTTGTGTTGTCAGCACCCTTGACGCGGTTGTTGATAAAACCTTGATGATTGTGGAAATGCTCAAGTTCTTGAGAGCACGCACAAGCGCTACGTCTTATCATCGGCACTAGCTGGGATTGCCCCAGATTTCCTCGGTTATGCTATAACCACTCCAACAGTGAATTCACTCTCTATTGTTGGGTTCTTCCCCAGTTACCAGAATCATTCCCAGCATTTGCATTTTGTTCCTAGCCTGCACCGCCAATGTGCCATTCTACCATGGGTCTCTTCCACCTCCGGTGATAAGCAAATTCATCCATTACGTTGTCTTCAACAAGGTAATCCACATCATCCAAGTCCGAGTATGCCATTCTACCGACCCCCTCCAAATGATCGCTTGTGATTGCCTTAGGCTGGTATAAAGAGTTTCAATGATCTTTGAATCAAAGGTAATTCTTTTTGCCACTTAAGGGGATAATCTACGAATCACCGTCCTTCAGGATGTTTCGTCGTGGTATCATGGCAACTCAACTTCTCGCTACGTGGACAATCGTTTACCACCTTCTTAGGTGTGGAATCGTTGTCTACCTAGTGAACCTTCGTCATCCGTTTCTTTCCACCCCTCTTGATGTGTATCTCGTGTCTCAACCCGAGAGATGGTCCTATGCCTCATTCCGTGAGTTGTTCGATCTTCAAGAAGATCGACCCTTCTAGAGTCTCCTTCCCTCCATGTCATGTTGGCAGGATTTCTCAGAGCAAGACATCAAGACAATGATGGTGAATGAATCAACGTTCAACTGAAGTGCACCCTGGATCGTGAAGATTATACTAGTTGCGTTTCCCTTTCACCTTACCTTACGCTTGAATCTCGAGACGAGATTCTTGTTTAGTGGGGGTGAGTTGTCACATCCCTAGCTTCTGGTAATGCACTAGGCTAGACCTCTTGCTGCATCATGTTTAAATTCAAATGAAACTTGAATTGAGGAATTTTCAAAGCCTCAGAAACCTCTAAAAATAACCAACATTTAAATTCTCTCAATGTGTCCAAGAAAATGTTCCTGATATCCTCTGGAAATATTGGCAAGAGGTAAAATCCAAACCAATAATTTTGGTGTCTCAGAAACATTTAATTTGGGGCATTTGAATTAAAGCAATAATTATTTGAATTGGATTTATATCTACTATTAAATAAATATAGGTCCAATAATTCTGAAATATTTTGTGGAGCATTTTTTTAATTCTTTTAGCTCCTAAAAATATTGTCAGAAGCAAAATAAATTGAATTGGTTTCAAAACCAAATTCAAAACAAACCTGCAAAATAGAAAACAGAGTTAAAACAAAACAGAGAACAAAAAAAAAAGAGCAAGCCCACCTGGCCTTACCCGCGCAGCCACCAGAGCCGGCCCAGCTCCCCCCCCTGGCCGGCCCAGCCCACCAGCGCCTTCCCTGTCGTCTTCCTCCCTGGACAGGAGGACGAGCGCGCGCCCGCCGCGCGCTGGCCACGCGCCTCGCCAGCTCCTGCTTACCGCTCTCCCCCGACGCTCTGGACGCCCTGGACGTCGACATGCGGCCTCCCCGACCGCCCCTCACTCTCTCCCGAGCTCTCCCCCTCCTCTGTTTCTCTCTCCCTCTCGTGCCGAGCGCAGCCGTCGCCACCGACGCCGATTGCCGCAGCCACCGTGCTCCCCACGCCTCACTGACGCCCCAGGGAGCTCCGCCTCGACCCCCTCCTTCCTCCCCACCGACCCACGGCCCTCCGGAAGCCCTGCAACGCCGTCACCATCGCCGTTCCGTCGCCGGTCACCGAAGCTCCCCTCCGTCGATTCGCCGGACCCCGTGCCTCCCCTGTCTCGCCAGCAGCACCAGAAGAACCGCGGTGAGCCCTCGACCCGATTCCCCCTCTCCCCGTGCCCCACCTCCCTCTCTAGCTAGCCCCACCACTTTGCCCGAGAATCTCTCGCCGCCGGCCATGGCGTGGCCGTGGCCACAGCCACCCCAGCTCGTATCCGAGCCCACTGACGTGCTCACCGTGATCTCAGGAGTCCGTAGCACGCCCCAGCTCCTCCTGCCGTGCTCCCTAACCCCGACCCCGAGATTGCCCGAACCCCGGCAGCCGCAAAGGAGCTCGCCGCCGGCAGCTCCGGCCACCCCGCGCCTCCCGCGTGCCTCCTTTGGATGCGCGCAAGCAAGGGCAACCCTCTGGTGCCCTTGGCTTGGCCCAAAACCGCTCGCAGCGCCACTCCGGCGAGCTCCCGCCGCAGTTTTGGTCGTCGCCGGCCGAACTCCGGCGACTGCCGACGTGGCACGCCTAATTAGCACTAATGACGCCTAAACACCCCCCCACAGCCACTGACAGTGGGCCCCGTAGTGGGTCAAAGCCCGGGTCAACGCGGGATTAGCCCCTGTGTCACTGACGTGTGGACCCCACACGTCAGGTTTGACCCGAGCCAGCCCAGTTGACCCTGCTGACGTCACTGTGACGTGGGGCTGACGCAATAAGTATTTTCTGGATTTAAAAATAATCAGGAAATTCCAGAAAATAGCTAAAACTTCAATAAATCATAGAAATTCAACCGTAACTCCAAATTAAATAATTTATATATGAAAAATTATCAGAAAAATTCAAGGAATCCATCTGTACCATTTTCATGCATGTTAGAACAACTTATCACTACTGTTTAGGGCAAATGAAGTAAATGGCATTTGAATAATCACATATGGAGTTTGAATTTGAATCTTGTATTCAAACCAACTTCATTTAATCTGTTGCTAGTTGCATTAGCTCAAAACACATTCATTTTGCCATGTCATGATCATGCATCATATTGTGCATTGCATTGATTGTGTTCCTTTCTGTGTTGCCGGTATTTGTCCCCTCTCGATAGACGTGATACCGATGACGTGATCGTTGACACTGATGAAGACTCAATGTTATCTTCAGAAGTGCCAGGCAAGCAAAACCCCCTTGTTCATTCCGATAAAATCCCACTCTCTCGCTCCAGCTCTCTTTTACTGCATTAGGACAACAACGACATATTTGATACTTGCTGCGGTAGCTGAACCCTTTATCCTTTGCATGACCTGTCATTGCCACAGTAAATAGATGAAACCCACTAGCATGAGTAGGAGTTGTTTGAGCCCTGATGTGCCTACTCATTCATGCTTGTTTGTCATGCCTGCTACTGCTTAGAGTTGAGTCAGGTCTGATTCATCGGGGATGAATCAGAGGCGTGTGAACATGTCCTACTATGGGTGAACTAAGTGTGTGAACACGATTTGGTAAAGGTAGCGGTGAGAGGCCATGTAGGAGTACATGGTGGGTTGTCTCATTGCAGCCGTCCTCAGGAACTGAGTTCTGTGTTTGTGATCCATGACCAGTTACTACCACACATTGGGTTCCGGTAACTCGACCCCTCTCGACTTATTAATCAACATGATCTCTGTCCAGGAGTTGCAACTAGTTTCTGGTGTTTGTAGGTAGTGTTAGTAGTCTACCAAGTGGCACCCGGTACAGGTGGGCTTGGGACAGACTAGGCACCGTGGCACGGTGTACCAAGTGGCACCCGATTGGTGGGCTTGGGAACCCTGCACACATCGTTTGGGGCCGTGAGCGACACCCCGGCCGGATCTCCTTGCGGATGGAACCCGAATAGGCGATAAACCTGGACTAGAGACTTGTTCGGTTAGTCAGGTCGTGGCCGACTCCCTCGCCCGGTTTCCGCTTGAAGGTTGCCGAGGTACATGACGTGTACAGGGCGGTAAGTGGCGGGAGCGTGTGTGAAGAAGTACACCCCTGCAGGGTTATCATCATCTATTCGAATAGCCGGATTCCTCGGATATGGAAACGTGGACCCCTTGTACAGTTCATAGACAAGTGAAAGTGGATACTCTAAAACACGCAAGATAAGCGTGAGTGCTATGGATGGCATTCTCGTAGGGAGACGGGAGCGGATCCATAGTGGTGTATTGGTTGGTGAATATGTGGACTCGTGTGCGCCACTTCAAAAGAGTTACTTGCAGTCGTAGTTCAGGATAGCCACCGAGTCAAAGCTGGCTTGCTGCAGTCAAACCCTACCATCCCCTTTGTTGATAATGATGCATATGTAGATAGTTCTGATGTAAGTCTTGCTGGGTACATTTGTACTCACGTTTGCCTATTTTATGTTTTTGCAGAGAGACTTCAGTCTCACTAGTAGTTCCACGTGGACTTCGACGTTTAGCTTGATACCTCAGCTACGATCTTGTGCCCTCGGCAGGATCTGATAGATAGTCAGGCTTCTCAGCCTTTTTCATTTATAGATGTCTGTACTCAGACATGATAGCTTCCGCTTGTGCTTTGACTTGTATGCTCTGATTGTTGGGTCGTGAGACCCATGTTTGTAATGTCTCGCTCCTCGGAGCCTAATGAATAATTACTTGAGTCGTAGAGACATGTTGTGATGCCATGTTGTATTTGCACATATCGAGCATATTGTGTGTATGTTATTGAAATGCTTGGTATGTGTGGGATCTGACCATCTAGTTGTTTATCTTTAGTAGCCTCTCTTACCGGGAAATGTCTCCTAGTGTTTCCAGTGAGCCATGGTAGCTTGCTACTGCTCCGGAACACTTAGGCTGGCCGGCATGTGTCCTTCTTCGTTCCTGTGTCTGTCCCTTCGGGGAAATGTCACGCTTTGAGTACCGGAGTCCTGTTAGCCCGCTACAGCCCGGTTTACCGGAGTCCTGCTAGCCCAGTGCTACAGCCCGGACCCACTTGCTGATGACCGACACGTTCGAAGCTGGGTCATGGATGCCTGTCCCTGTAAGTCTGTGCCACTTTGGGTTTACGACTAGTCATGTCAGCCCGGGCTCCTTATCATATGGATGCTAGCGACACTATCATATACGTGAGCCAAAAGGCGCAAACGGTCCCGGGCAAAGGTAAGGCGACACCCATGGGGATACCGTGCGTGAGGCCGCAAAGTGATATGAGGTGTTACCGGCTAGATCGATGTGACATCGAGTCGGGGTCCTGACATCGATCTAGCATGTAACACCTCATATCACTTTGCGGCCTCACGCACGGTATTCCCACGGGTGTCGCCTTACCTTAGCCCGGGACCGTTTGCGCCTTTTGGCACACGTATATGACAGTGTCGCTAGCATCCATATGATAAGGAGCCCGGGCTGACATGGCTAGTCGTAAACCCAAAGTGGCACAGACTTACAGGGACAGGCATCCATGACCCAGCATCGAACGTGTCGGTCATCAGCGAGTGAAACCAGGCTGTAGCACTGGGCTAGCAGGACTCCGGTGAACCGGGCTGTAGCGGGCTAGCAGGACTCCGGTATTCATCGCGTGACATTTCCCCGAAGGGACAGACACAGGAACGAAGAAGGACACATGCCGGCCAGCCTAAGTGTTCCGGAGCAGTAGCAAGCTACCATGGCTCGGTGGAAACACTAGGAGACATTTCCCCGTAAGAGAGGCTACTAAAGATAAACAACTAGATGGTCAGATCCCACACATACCAAGCATTTCAGTAACATACACACAATATGCTCGATATGTGCAAATACAACATGGCATCACAACATGACTCTACGACTCAAGTAATTTATTCAATAGGCTCCGAGGAGCGAGATATTACAAACAGGGGTCTCATGACCCAACAATCAGAGCATACAAGTCAAAGCACAAGCGGAAGCTATCATGTCTGAGTACAGACATCTATAAATGAAAAGGGCTGAGAAGCCTGACTATTTATCAGATCCTGCCGAGGGCACAAGATCGTAGCTGAGGTAACAAGCTAAACATCGAAGTCCACGCGGAACTACTAGTGAGACTGAAGTCTCTCTGCACAAAACATAAAATAGGCAAACGTGAGTACAAATGTACCCAGCAAGACTTACATCAGAACTAACTACATATGCATCATTATCAACAAAGGGATGGTGGGGTTTAACTGCAGCAAGCCAGCTTTGACTCGGTGGCTATCCTGAACTACGACTGCAAGTAACTCTTTTGAGGTGGCGCACACGAGTCCACATATTCACCATATCAATACACCACTATGGATCCGCTCCCGTCTCCCTACGAGAACGCCATCCATAGCACTCACGCTTATCTTGCGTATTTTAGAGTATCCACTTTCACTTGTCTATGAACTGATATAAGCAACCCAGAGGTCCTTTTCCGTGGACACGGCTATTCGAATAGATTAGGTTAACCCTGCAGGGGTGTACTTCTTCACACACGCTCTCACCACTTACCGCCGTTTACACGACATGTACTCGGCAACCTTCAAGCGGAAGCCCAACGTGGGTGTCGGCCACGGCCTGCCTAAACACTCAAGTCTCTAGTCCAGGTTTATCGCCTATTCGGGTTCCATCCATGAGGAGATCCGGCCGGAGTTTCGCTCACAGCCCCAAACGATGTGTACAGGGTTCCGTGACACCAAACGGGTGCCCGGTTTACCCGGCCACGTGCCTACCGCATCACAGCCCACCCCTACGGTCAGCGCTGTCCACGGCCTCCAGCATACTACAAACACCAGAAACTACTTGCAACTCCTGGACAGAGGACAAGGGTGATTAAGAAGCCGAGAGGGTCCATTGGTTTCGGGCCCAATGCGTGGTAGTAGCTGAATCATGGATCACAAACACAGAACTCAGTTCCTGAGGACGGCTGCAATGAGACAACCCACCATGTACTCCTACATGGCATCTCACCGCTACCTTTACCAAATCGTGTTCACACACTTAGCTCACACACAGTAGGACATGTTCACACACCTCTGATTCACCCCGATGAATCAGACCTGACTCAACTCTAAGCAGTAGCAGGCATGACAAACAAACATGAATGAGTAGGCACAACAGGGCTCAAACAACTCCTACTCATGCTAGTGGGTTTCATCTATTTACTGTGGAATGACAGGTCATGCAAAGGATAAAGGGGTTCAGCTACCGCAGCAAGTAACAGATGAATCGATGTTGTCCTAATGCAGTAAAAGAGAGCAGGAGCGAGAGAGTGGGATTTTATCGGAATGAACAAGGGGGTTTTGCTTGCCTGGCACTTCTGAAGATAACATTGAGTCTTCATCAGTGTCAACGATCACATCATCGGTATCACGTCTATCGAGAGGGGACAAATACCGGCAACATAGAAGGGAACACAATCAATGCAATGCACAATATGATGCATGATCATGACATGGCAAAATGAATGTGTTTTGGCTAATGCAACTAGCAACAGATTAAATGAAGTTGGTTTGAATACAAGATTCAAATTCAAACTCCATATGTGATTATTTAAATGTCATTCACTTCATTTGCTCTAAACAGTAGTGATAAGTTGTTCTAACATGCATGAAAATGGTACAGATGGATTCCTTGAATTTTTCTGATAATTTTTCATATATAAATTATTTAATTTGGAGTTACGGTTAATTTTCTATGAATTTTGGAAGTTTTAGGCATTTTCTGAAATTTCCTGAATATTTAGAATTAAAATAATTCCAGAAAATGAATTATGGCGTCAGCATGACCTCATGCTGACCTCAGCAGGTCAACGGGCGGTCCAGGTCAAACCTGACGTGTGGGGTCCACACGTCAGTGACACAGGGGCTAATCCCGCGTTGACCCGAGCTTTGACCCGCTACGGGGCCCACTGTCAGCGTCACGGGGTTAGTTTAACAGGGTCATTAGTGCTAATGACAGCACCATGTCACTGGCCACCGGAGTTCGGCCGGCGGCGACCCGAAACGCGGCGGAAGTTCACCGGGGTTGCGCTACGGGCGGCGGCTGGACGCGCGAAGGGCACCAGAAGGTAGCCCATGCCCGTGCGCATCTAGGGGGGCCAACGGAAGGTGCGGGGGTGGCCGGGGTTCGCCGGAATGGAGCCCGAGGCGGCGCCGGAGTTCGGGCCTCGGCGAAAATGGCGTTGTGGAGCACGGGCGAGTGAGGTAAAGCATTGCGCAGCCTCCTGGAGTCACCACGAGCTCGGTGAGATGCACGGGCGCGACCCGTTCGAGCTCAGGCCACGGCGGCGACATGGTCAGCGGCGGCCGGAGTTCAGCCGCGACGGGCTATGGCCTAGAGCTCGCAAACGCGAGGGGAGAGAGAGGGGTTCTGCATGGAGGCTCACCGCGGAGCTGTAGGGAGGGTCAGTGGGCTCGGGGGCGCGCCGGAGTGGCCGAATTCGACGGAGACGGCACCGGGGCCGAAGCTCGGAGATGATGACGATGGCGGCTGCTCGGGGCCCTTCCGGTCACGTGGCTCGGTGAGGGGGTTGGCGACGAGGTGCAGGAGCTCGGGAGCACGTCGGAGAGGGGAGGGGGTGGCCGTGGTCATGGCTACGGCGAGCGGCGCTCCCAGGTGCGTTCGGTGACGAGAGGGAGGGAGAACAGAGGAGGAGGAGGGGGTCCAGAGAGAGAGAGACGATCGAGGGGGGTCGAGGCCGTCTTCGTGGCGTCGCGAGGGGGTCGGGGAGGCTGCCACGGCGAAGCAGGAGGTGGCCGGCGTCGGCGCGCGTGCGTCCAGCACGCAGCTGCTTCGTGCGCTGGCACGGGAAGAAGACAGGAGAAGGGGGCCAGGTGGGCTGGGCCGCGGGAGGAGCTGGGCCGGCTGGGCTGCACGGGTGAGGCCAGGTACTTCCTTCTCTTTTTTATTTTTTTCTGTTCTGTTTCCCTTTTTATTTTATTTTGCCACTGTTTTCAAATTCAAAAATAATTTCTTACAGTGCCAAAACATTCTGAAATATTTTATGTTACCTCTCTGGACTATTCCAGAAGTACATAAAACATTTCAAAGCATTTGAAAATATATTCATTATATATTATGAATATATCCCCAAATTCAAATAGATTATTGATTTAATTCAAATACCCAAAATAAATGTTTCTGAGATACCGAAAATATTGGTTTGGATTTTACCTCTTGCCAATATTTCCAGAGGATAACAAGAACATTTTCTTGGACTTATTTGAAGCAATTTTTATCTTGATCATTTTTTTAAAGGATTCCGAGGCTTTGAAAATTCCTCAATTCAAATTTCATTTGAATTTAAACATGATGCAGCAAGAGGTCTAGCCTAGTGCATTACCAGAAGCTAGGGATGTGACACTGGGCTCATCATCGCTTCCTCATAGTTCATAGGTTCATCATGGTCTAGTAACATGACTTCTAGAACAAGATTGTACCACTCTGGTGCGGATCTTACTCTGGAAGGCATACGAGGTTCGGTAGTAACTTGATCTGAAGCTTCATGATCATCATCATTAGCTTCCTCACTAATTGGTGTAGGAATCACAGGAACTGATTTTTGCGATGAACTACTTTCCAATAAGGGAGTAGGTAGAGTTACCCCATCAAGTTCTACTTTTCTCCCACTCACTTCTTTTGAGAGAAACTCCTTCTCTAGAAAGGATCCATTCTTAGCAACAAAGATTTTGCCTTCGGATCTGTGATAGAAGGTGTACCCAACAATTTCTTTTGGGTATCCTATGAAGACGCACTTCTCCGATTTGGGTTCGAGCTTATCAGGTTGAAGCTTTTTCACATAAGCATCGCAGCCCCAAACTTCCAGAAATGACAACTTCGGTTTCTTGCCAAACCATAGCTCATAAGGCGTCGTCTCAATGGATTTAGATGGTGCCCTATTTAAAGTGAATGCAACCTTCTCTAAAGCATAACCGCAAAATGATAGTGGTAAATCAGTAAGAGACATCATAGATGCACCATATCTAATAAAGTACGGTTACGACGTTCGGACACACCATTTCGCTGTGGTGTTCCAGGTGGCGTTAATTGTGAAACTATCCCATGTTGTTTCAAATGAAGACCAAACCTGTAACTCAAATATTCTCATCCACGATCAGATCGTAGAAACTTTATTTTCTTGTTACGATGATTTTCCACTTCACTCTGAAATTCTTTGAACTTTTCAAATGTTTCAGACTTATGCTTCATTAAGTAGATATAACCATATCTGCTTAAATCATCTGTGAGGGTAAGAAAATAACGATACCAACCACAAGCATCAATACTCATTGGACCGCATACATCGGTATGTATTATTTCCAACAAGTTAGTAGCTCGTTTCATTGTTTCGGAGAACAGAGTTTTAGTCATCTTGCCCATAAGGCACGGTTCGCAAGGACCAAGTGATTCCAAAAGTCCATTAGTATGGAGTTTCTTCATGCGCTTTACACCGATATGACCCAAACGGCAGTGCCACAAATAAGTTGCACTATCATTATTAAACTTCAATCTTTTGGCTTCAACACTATGAATATGTGTATTACTACTATCGAGATTCAACAAGAATAGACCACTCATCAGGGGTGCATGACCATAAAAGATATTACTCATATAAATAGAACAACCATTATTCTCTGATTTAAATGAATAACCGTCTCGCATTAAACAAGATCAAGATATAATGTTCATGCTCAACGCTGGCACCAAATAACAATTATTCAGGTCTAAAATTAATCCCGATGGTAGATGTAGAGGTAGCGTGCGGACCGTGATCACATCGACTTTGGAACCATTTCCCACACGCATCGTCACCTCGTCCTTAGCCAATCTTCGCTTAATCCGTAGCCCCTGTTTCGAGTTGCAAATATGATGTAGCGTCCCGACCCGAATAGATCGAAGTCTCTGTTCTTAAGTGTCATCCCTGGATCGGTATGCTGACACACACAGTACTCGAGGATTTATAACAGAGGTAAATCACATGTATAAAGTAACGTAAATACTATTACCTCAATCCATATAGTTGAAGTAACATAAAGGTTGTGGAGTTCCCAACAACAGCAATGGCAAAGTTGAGTGTAGACATCGTAACCCTAACGTATCACTTACTCGTCGTAAGATTCCTGCAACAAGAGACATTGCAGCCATGTAGGTCAGTACATTGAATGAACTCGCGAATTCACACCATAGGATAATGATGAATAATAGCTATCACTACATGCATATTTGGCTGGTGGAGGCTCTAATTTTATTTTTGCATAAAGCCATTTTTTCCTACAACAAAGGAATATATTTTATTTAAATACAAAGTTTGTTGAAAATATTGAGAAGGTAACCCCAACTCAATCGCAAATTAACATGGACGACCCAACAAATTTATTAAGTAGAGTGATGAGATCAAATCAATAATTCAAGTACCAGATACTCAAGATGTCCATAACCGGGGACACGGCTAACCATGATTAGTTTGTACACTCTACAGAGGTTTGCGCACTTTTCCCCACAAGACTCGATCTCCTCCGTTGAATTTCTCGCACTTCATGATGTTTGAGGAATGGATTACCGAGACACAGTCTTTCAGAAGCATTAACTGTTTACTCTGGGTAGACAGTACCACCTACATCCCCTACAGCTGCTAGCCTACCACTGAAAGAGGTCACACAACATACTCAACTATGCCAGAGCCCATACTGGCTTGTGGCTGCACACGGAAGTTTCTAGCATGAATAATCTTATGATCCATTTGAGCCTGGGTGGCATTCCATAGGATAATCACATAGGTACTCCGGGATTTCCAAAAACAGGCAACACTAGGTGCCCCAGGTGACTCAACCAATCAACCCAGATGTGTGTTAATGTAGCCATCTTAAGTTAAACCCTTAATTAACAATATCTCTCACATCTTTCATGAATTCCCTCAAACCAAACCACGTCTATGAGCATAGCATAGCAATATAAGCATAACGTAGTAACACCCAAGGGTTTGAATATAAGACAATAGGTTCCTACATCATCAACTACTTCCCAGTACCCACATGTTAACAAACCTACTCATGCAATGTTTGAGGGTTGAAACTAATGCATAAAAACTAGGTATGAAAAATATGATCAAAGTGTGAACTTGCATGTACTGTTGATGAAGATGATTCGTACTCATAACTCATGATAGATCTACTCGTCACACTCCGATCAATCTATCATAAGCAAGCAATAGTAAGCACACATAAGCAATCACTCGAAAGATCGGAAAGAAACGAAGAACACAATTCCGAAAACTTCAAAACCAAGCAAATAACTCTTGCAATAGAAAAAAATTTCTAACAATACCAAAATTAAGTGAATTTGGCCTTGTCAGAAGGTTTAGTTCAAGAGCTTCGATTTGCAAAAAGAATCAACTAAATCGGAGTTACGAAACTCAAGAAACAGACGAAACAACATCGAATACTAATCTAAACTAAACTCAAATTTTAAATTGTCAAAAACATGTGCAAGTTGGTTTATTGGACAGAGGGGATCGTTACAAAGATTTAGGCGTTGGTTTCATCGAAAACTGAGGTACGGATAAAAAGATATGATCAAAAGAAGTTTTATTATGAATCTGAACAAATTTTGAAATTTGAAAGTTGCAAAAAGTTTATTTGATAGATTCACTAGATAGGTGGAATCAAGACGAAAATATTGGCGTTGGTTTCGTCTAATTTGGATGAATGAGTAAAAATTTATGGCTATTTGAAAAATCAGGGCCAAACTGTTTTATGGAAGAAAAAGGGCTATGGCTAAAAAAATTATAGTCTTAAAATGTAAATATAGGGACTAATTTATAAATCTAATTATTCTACCGTACACTAGTCTGAAAATAATAAACTATGGAAGTATAATAATAAAATACGAAGAAAGGTACCTATCGACTTCGGAGAGAGGAGACGACTTCCAGAATTCCCGCCGGAGAGAAGAAATATATTTTTCAGCTAGGCAAACCAAAATATTGATTTAACCCGC
Organism: Triticum aestivum; assembly: GCF_018294505.1. Classification (NCBI taxonomy): domain Eukaryota; kingdom Viridiplantae; phylum Streptophyta; class Magnoliopsida; order Poales; family Poaceae; genus Triticum; species Triticum aestivum. The sequence continues at coordinate 185,143,329 of NC_057795.1, read as the reverse complement.
AGTGGATGGTTTTTGGAGGCTCTACGAGTCTATATTTGTAGGTGGAAAAGAAAGTTAGGGGTCAAAAGGCTAGGCAATGTGGGACTAAACAGATGAAATTAAGAAAGCATGCGCATGGGCCAAGAGTTCGGCCCGGCCGCACACGTACACTACGCGGTAGTCTTTTTTTCTAATATTTTTCTGTCCTGAAATTTTATTTTTCAAAAAACATAAATAATAATAATAAAAAATTGTAAACCTTAACGAAAAGTGAAAAAAGGAAAATACGAGTCGGCTTGTCTACTATGTTGCGCAAGTGGGCGACAAATAATTATGCGTCGCATGTATAGTTTTCTTAATAGAAACAGAAAGGAAAACCTAATAACGAAAATAATAATAAAACAGTACATAGGCATATTATATATATATAAATTCGTAAAAAAGATTTTCTAAAATATGAACATTTTTCTAATGTCAAATAGAATCCACAAAAATTTAAATAAAGCAAAGAATGCTACACCTATAGTAAAACCCAATAAAAATCATTTTTTTAAAAATACAAAAATGATTTCAAATTTATTTATCTTCAATTTTCCGATGTAGGGAATCATTGTACCCTATTTTCCATATATTTTATTTTTGGAGAAAAATAATTTGAATTAAACCCAAATAACTCCAAATTGAAAATAATTCCAAAGGGACTTTAAATTTGATTTCTTTTAAACTTCCAACTCATATTTCATATGATTTGAAGAAGTCATTTATCTTCTCTCAGGAGAATCATTGAGTTGCTTAAAGTTTCTGAATTGAAAGTATTTCCAAATGAAATTCAAATCTTTTCAAAACCCTTTTTATTTAATTAAATGGAAGAAGTCATATTATCTTCACTCTAGGGTCTTGTGATGAAATGAATTTGAATTCATGGAGATCAGAAAGAAAAATGAAAGTTTTGGGAAAGTCATTTTTCCCTCTCATTTAACTTTTAAAAAGTTTCAAATTTTACTCAAATTCACACATGCAACCACACCACAATCAATCATACAATCAAAACTCTTTATTTAATATAACATTCCAAAATTTAGAATTTTGGGATGTTACATATGAGCAACAGAACTAGTATCAAATACTCAGGCGCTACTGCGAGCATTAGTTAAGTACACATCAATAACATGTATATCAAATATACATTTCACTTTGCCATCCTTCTTATCCGCCAAATACTTGGGGCAGTTCCGTTTCCAGTGACCAGTCCCTTTGCAGTAGAAGCACTCAGTTTCAAGCTTAGGTCCAGACTTGGGTTTCTTCTCTTGAGCAACAACCTTTTTGCTGTTCTTCTTGAAGTTCCCTTTCTTCCCTTTGCCCTTTTTCTTGAAACTAGTGGTCTTATTGACCATCAACACTTGATGCTCCTTTTTGATTTCTACCTCCGCGGCCTTTAGCATCGTGAAGAGCTCGGGAGTAGTCTTTTACATCCCTTGCATATTATAGTTCATCCCTAAGCCTTTATAGCTTGGTGACAGTGATTGAAGAACTCTGTCAATGACACAATCAACTGGAAGACCAACTCCCAGCCGAGTCAAGTGATTATGATACCTAGACATTTTGAGTATGTGTTCACTGACAGAACTATTCTCCTCCATTTTGCAGCTGTATAACTTGTTGGAGACTTCATATCTCTCAACTCGGGCATTTGCTTGAAATATTAACTTCAACTCTTGGAACATCTCATATGCTCCATTACATTCAAAACGTCTTTGAAGTCCCAATTCTAAGTCGTAAAGCATGGCACACTGAACTATCAAGTAGTCATCAGCTTTCCTCTGCCAGACGTTCTTAACGTCATCAGTAGCATCTGCAGCAGGCCTGGCACCTAGCGGTGCTTCCAGAATGTAATTCTTCTGTGCAGCAATGAGATTAATCCTCAAGTTACGGACCCAGTCCGTGTAGTTGCTGCCATCATCTTTCAACTTAGCTTTCTCTAGGAACGCATTAAAATTCAAAGGAATGGTAGCACGGGCCATTGATCTACAACAACATAGACATGCAAAATACTATCAGGTACTAAGTTCATGATAAATTAAAGTTCAATTAATCATATTACTTAAGAACTCCCACTTAGATAGACATCCCTCTAATCATCTAAGTGATCACGTGATCCAAATCAACTAAACCATGTCCGATCAGCACTTGAGATGGAGTAGTTTCCAATGGTGAACATCACTATGTTGATCATATCTACTATATGATTCATGCTCAACCTTTCGGTCTTAGTGTTCCGAGGCCATATCTGCATATGCTAGGCTCATCAAGGTTAACCCGAGTATTCCGCGCGTGCAAAACTGGCTTGCACCCGTTCTATGTGAACGTAGAGCTTATTACACCCGATCATCATGTGGTGTCTCGGCACGACAAACTGTAACAACGGTGCATACTCAGGGAGAACACTTGTACCTTGAAATTTAGTAAGGGATCATCTTATAATGCTACCGACGTTCTAAGCAAAATAAGATGCATAAAGGATAAACATCAGATGCAATCAAAATATGTGACATGATATGGCTGTTATCATCTTGTGCTCATGATCTCCATCACCGAAGCATCGTCATGATCTCCAACGTCACCGGCGCAACACCTTGATCTCCATCGTAGCATCGTTGTCGTTTTGCCACCTATTGTTACTACGACTATCTCTATCGCTTAGACAATTACATGGCGATTGCATTGCATACAATAAAGCGGCAACCATATGGCTCCTGCCAGTTGCCAATAACTTTGTTACAAAACATGATCATCTCATACAACAATTTATATCACATCATGCTTGACCATATCACATCAGAGCAAGACCTGCAAAAACAAGTTAGACGTCCTCTACTTTGTTGTTGCAAGTGTTACGTGGCTGCTACGGGCTTCTAGCATGAACCGTTCTTACCTATGCATCAAAACCACAACGATTTTTCGTCAAGTGTGATGTTTTAACCTTCAACAAGGACCGGGCATAGCCACACTCGATTCAACTAAATTTGGAGAAACAAACATTCACCAGCCACCTATGTGCAAAGCACGTTGGTAGAACCAATCTCGCATAAGCGTACGCGTAATGTCGGCCTGAGCCGCTTCATCCAACAATACCGCTGAATCAAAGTATGACATGCTGGTAAGCAGTATGACTATTATCGCTCACAACTCCTTGTGTTCTACTCGTGCATATAACATCTACGCATAGACCTGGCTCGGATGCCACTGTTGGGGAACGTGGTAATTTCAAAAGAATTCCTACGATCACGCAAGATCTATCTATGTGATGCATAACAACGAGAGGGGAGAGTGTGTCCACGTTGTTGGAAATATGCCCTAGAGGCAATAATAAATTGATTATTATTATATTTCCTTGTTCATGATAATCGTTTATTATCCATGCTAGAATTGTATTGATAGGAAACTCAGATACATGTGTGGATACATAGACAACACCATGTCCCTAGTAAGCCTCTAGTTGACTAGCTCGTTAATCAATAGATGGTTACGGTTTCCTGACCATGGACATTGGATGTCGTTGATAACGGGATCACATCATTAGGAGAATGATGTGATGGACAAGACCCAATCCTAAGCCTAGCACAAGATCATGTAGTTCGTATGCTAAAGCTTTTCTAATGTCAAGTATCATTTCCTTAGACCATGAGATTGTGCAACTCCCGGATACCGTAGGAGTACTTTGGGTGTGCCAAACGTCACAACGTAACTGGGTGGCTATAAAGGTACACTACGGGTATCTCTGAAAGTGTCTGTTGGGTTGGCACGAATCGAGATTGGGATTTTGTCACTCCGTGTAAACGGAGAGGTATCTCTGGGCCCACTCGGTAGGACATCATCATAATGTGCACAATGTGATCAAGGGGTTGATCACGGGATGATGTGTTACGGAACGAGTAAAGAGACTTGCCGGTAACGAGATTGAACAAGGTATCGGTATACCGACGATCGAATCTCGGGCAAGTACCATACCGCTAGACAAAGGGAATTGTATACGGGATTGATTGAGTCCTTGACATCGTGGTTCATCCGATGATATCATCGTGGAACATGTGGGAGCCAACATGGGTATCCAGATCCTGCTGTTGGTTATTGACCGGAGAACATCTCGGTCATGACTACATGTCTCCCGAACCCGTAGGGTCTACACACTTAAGGTTCGATGACGCTAGGGTTATAAAGGAAGTTTGTATGTGGTTACCGAATGTTGTTCGGAGTCCCGGATGAGATCCCGGACGTCATGAGGAGTTCCGGAATGGTCCGGAGGTAAAGATTTATATATAGGAAGTCCTGTTTCGGCCATCGGGACAAGTTTCGGGGTCATCGGTATTGTACCGGGACCACCGGAAGGGTCCCGGGGGCCCACCGGGTGGGGCCACCTGCCCCGGGGGCCACATGGGATGTAGGGGGTGCGCCTTGGCCTACATGGGCCAAGGGCACCAGCCCCTAGAGGCCCATGCGCCAAGATATAGGAAAAAGGGGAGAGTCCTAAAAGGGGAAGGCACCTCCGAGGTGCCTTGGGGAGGATGGACTCCTCCCCCCCTCTTAGCCGCACCCCTTCCTTGGAGGAAGGGGCAAGGCTGCGCCTCCCCCCTCTCCCCTGCCCCTATATATAGTGGAGGGGAGGGAGGGCATCCATACGTGAGCCCTTGGCGCCTCCCTCCCTCCCGTGACACCTCCTCCTCTCCCGTAGGTGCTTGGTGGAGCCCTGCAGGATTGCCACGCTCCTCCATCACCACCACGCCGTTGTGCTGCTGCTGGATGGAGTCTTCCTCAACCTCTCCCTCTCTCCTTGCTGGATCAAGGCGTGGGAGACATCGTCGAGCTGTACGTGTGTTGAACGCGGAGGTGCCGTCCGTTCGGCACTAGGATCATCGGTGATCTGAATCACGACGAGTACGACTCCATCAACCCCGTTCACTTGAACGCTTCCGCTTAGCGATCTACAAGGGTATGTAGATGCACTCTCCTTCCCCTCGTTGCTGGTTTCTCCATAGATAGATCTTGGTGACACGTAGGAAAATTTTGAATTTATGCTACGTTCCCCAACAGTGGCATCATGAGCTAGGTCTATTGCGTAGATTCTTTGCACGAGTAGAACACAAAGTAGTTGTGGGCGTCGATATTGTTCAATATGCTTGCCGTTACTAGTCTTATCTTGATTCGGCGGCATCATGGGATGAAGCGGCCCGGACCAACCTTACACGTACGCTTACGTGAGACCGGTTCCACCGACAAACATGCACTAGTTGCATAAGGTGGCTGGCGGGTGTCTGTCTCTCCCACTTTAGTCGGATCGGATTCGATGAAAAGGCTCCTTATGAAGGGTAAATAGCAATTGGCATATCACGTTGTGGTTCATGCGTAGGTAAGAAACGTTCTTGCTAGAAACCCATAGCAGCCACGTAAAACATGAAAACAACAATTAGAGGACGTCTAACTTGTTTTTGCAGGGTATGCTATGTGATGTGATATGGCCAAAAAGGATGTGATGAATGATATATGTGATGTATGAGATTGATCATGTTCTTGTAATAGGAATCACGACTTGCATGTTGATGAGTATGACAACCGGCAGGAGCCATAGGAGTTGTCATTATTTATTTGTGACCTGCGTGTCAACTTAAACGTCATGTAATTACTTTACTTTATTGCTAACCGTTAGCCATAGTAGTAGAAGTAATAGTTGGCGAGGCAACTTCATGAAGACACGATGATGGAGATCATGATGATGGAGATCATGGTGTCATGCCGGTGACGATGATGATCATGGAGCCTCGAAGATGGAGATCAAAAGGAGCAAAGTGATGATGGCCATATCATGTCACTATTTGATTGCATGTGATGTTTATCATGTTTATACATCTTATTTGCTTAGAACGACGGTAGTAAATAAGATGATCCCTTACAACAATTTCAAGAAGTGTTCTCCCCTAACTGTGCACCGTTGCGACAGTTCGTGTTTCGAAGCACCACGTGATGATCGGGTGTTAGATTCTAACGTTCACATACAACGGGTGTAAGACAGATTTACACACGCGAAACACTTAGGGTTAACTTGACGAGCCTAGCATGTACAGACATGGCCTCGGAACACGGAGACCGAAAGGCCGAACATGAGTCGTATAGAAGATACGATCAACATGAAGATGTTCACCGATGATGACTAGTCCGTCTCACGTGATGATCGGACACGACCTAGTTTGACTCGGATCATGTAATCACTTAGATGACTAGAGGGATGTCTATCTGAGTGGGAGTTCATAAGATGAACTTAATTATCCTGAACATAGTCAAAAGGTTTTTGCAAATTATGTCGTAGCTCACGCTATAGTTCTACTGTTTAGATATGTCCCTAGAGAAAATTTAGTTGAAAGTTGATAGTAGCAATTATGCGGACTAGGTCCGTAAACTGAGGATTGTCCTCATTGCTTCATAGAAGGCTTATGTCCTTAATGCACCGCTCAGTGTGCTGAACCCCAAACGTCATTTGTACACGTTTTGATAACTACGTGATAGTTCAGTGAAACGGTTTAGAGTTGAGGCACCAAAGACGTTTTTCGAAATGTCGCGGAACATATGAGATGTTTCGAGGGCTGAAATTGGGATTTCACGCTCGTGCCCACGTCAAGAGGTATGAGACCTCCGACGATTTTCTTAGCCTGCAAACTAAGGGAGAAAAGCTCAATCGTTGAGCTTGCGCTCAGATTGTCTGAGTGCGACAATCACTTGAATCGAATGGGAGTTGATCTTCCAGATGAGATAGTGATGTTTCTCCAAAGACATTGCCACCAAGCTGCTAGAGCTTCGTGATGAACTATAATATATCAGGGATAGATATGGTGATCCTTGAGGTACTCGCGATGTTTGACACCGCGAAAGTAGAAATCAAGAAGGAGCATCAATTGTTGATGGTTGGTGAAACCACTAGTTTCAAGAAGGGCAAGGGAACAAAGGGATACTTCATGAAACGGCAATTCAGCTGCTGCTCTAGTGAAGAAACCCAAGGTTGAACCCAAACCCGAGACTAAGTGCTTCTGTAATAAGGGGAACAGCCACTAGAGCGGAATTACCCTAGATACTTGGTAGATGAGAAGGCTGGCAAGGTCGATAAGAAGTATATTGGATATACATTATGTTAATGTGTACTTTACTAGTACTCCTAGTAGCACCAGGGTACAGGATACCGGTTCGGTTGTTAAGTGTTAGTAACTCGAAACAAAAGGCTACGGAATAAACGAAGACTAGCTAAAGGTGAGCTGACGATATGTGTTGGAAGTTTTTCCAAGCTTGATATGATCAAGCATCGCACGCTCCCTCTACCAAAGAGATTGGTGTTAGACCTAAATAATTGTTATTTGGTGTTTGCGTTGAGCATAGACATGATTGGATTACGTCTATCGCAATACGGTTATTCATTTAAGGAGAATAATGGTTACTCTGTTTATTTGAATAATACCTTCAATGGTCTTACACCTAAAATGAATGGTTTATTAAATCTCGATCGTAGTGATACACATGTTCATGCCAAAAGATAGTAATGATAGTACCACCTACTTGTGGCACTGCCACGTAAGTCATATCGGTATAAAACGCATGAAGAAGCTCCATATTGATGGATCTTTGGACTCACTCATTTTTGAAAAGTTTGAGACATGCGAACCATGTCTATTGGTGTATACGCATGAAGAAACTCCATGCAGATGGATCGTTTGGACTCACTTGATTTTGGATCACTTGAGATATGCAAATCATACCACATGGGCAAGATGACTGAAAAGCCTCGTTTTCAGTAAGATGGAACAAGATAGCAACTTGTTGGAAGTAACACATTTTGATGTGTGCAGTCCAATGAGTGCTGAGGCATGCAGTGAATATCGTTATGTTCTTACTTCACAGATGATTCGAGTAGATGTTGAGAATATTTACTTGATGAAACACAAGTCTGAATTATTGAATGGTTCAAGTAATTTCAGAGTGAAGTAGAAGATCATTGTGACAAGAGGATAAAATGTCTATGATATGATCATAGAGATGAGTATCTGAGTTACGAGTTTTGGCACACAATTAAGACATTGTGGAAATTGTTTCACAATTAATACCGCCTGGAACACCATAGTGTGATGGTGTGTCCGAACATCATAGTTGCACCCTATTGGATATGATGCATACCATGATGTCTCTTATCGAACTGCCACGATAGTTTATGGGTTAGGCATTAAAGACAACCACATTCACTTTAAATAGGGCACCATGTAATTCCGATGAGATGACACCGTATGAATTATGGTTTAGAGAAACCTAAGTTGTCGTTTCTTAAAGGTTTGGGGCTGCGACGCTTATGTGAAAAAGTTTCAGGATTAAGCTCGAACCCAAAGCGGATAAAGTACATCTTCATAGGAAACCCAAAACAATTGGGTATACCTCCTAATTCAGATCCGAAAGCAATATGAATTGTTTCTAGAATTGGGTCCTTTCTCGAGGAAAGGTTTCTCTCGAAAGATTTGAGTGGGAGGATGGTGGAGACTTGATATGGTTATTGAACCATCACTTCAACCAGTGTGTAGCAAGGCACAAGAAGTTGTTCCTGTGGCACCTACACCAATTGAAGTAGAAGCTTATGATAGTGATCATGAAACTTCAGATCAAGTCACTACCAAACCTCGTGGGATGACAAGGATGCGTACTACTTCAGAGTGGTACGTAATCCTGTCTTGGAAGTCATGTTGCTAGACAACAATGAACCTACGAGCTATGGAGAAGCGATGGTGGGCCCGGATTCCGATAAATGGCTCAAGGCCATAAAACCCGAGAGAGGATCCATGTATGAAAACAAAGTGTAGACTTTGGAAGAACTACTTGATGGTCGTAAGGCTGTTAGGTACATATGGATTTTGAAAGGAAGACAGACAATAATGGTAAGTGTCACCATTGAGAAAGCTCGACTTGTCGTTGAGATGTTTTTCGACAAGTTCAAGGAGTTGACTACGATGAGACTTTCTCACTCGTAGCGATGCTAAGAGTCTGTTGGAATTATATTAGCAATTACTACATTATTTATGAAATCTTGCAGATAGGATGTCAAAACATTGTTTCCTCGACGATTCTTGAGGAAAGGTTGTATGTGATACAACCAGAAGGTTTTGTCTATCCTGAAATATGCTAATAAGTATGCAAAGCTCCAGCAATCCTTCTGAGGACTGGAGTGAGCATCTCGGAGTTGGAATGTATGCTTTGATGATGATCAAAGATTTTGGGTGTATACAAAGTTTATGAGAAACTTGTATTTCCAAAGAAGTGAGTGGGAGCACTATAGAATTTCTGATGAGTATATGTTGTTGACATATTAATGATCAGAAATGACGTAGAATTTCTAGAAAGCATATAGGGTTATTTGGAAAGTGTTTTCAATGGAAAACCTGGATTAAGCTACTTGAACATTGAGCATCAAGATCTATAAGGATAGATCAAAATGCTTAATAGTACTTTCAAATGAGCACATGCCTTGACGTGATCTTGAAGGTGTTCAAGATGGATCAGTCAAAGAAGGAGTTCTTGCCTGAGTTGTAAGGTATGAAGTTAAGACTTAAAGCTCGACCACGGCAGAATAGAGAGAAAGGACGAAGGTCGTCCCCTATGCTTAAGACGTAGGCTCTTCAGTATGCTATGCTGTGTACCGCACCTGAAGTGTGCCTTGCCATGAGTCAGTCAAGGGGTACAAGAGTGATCCAAGAATGGATCACTGGACAGCGGTCAAAGTTATCCTTAGTAACTAGTGGACTAAGGAATTTTCTCAATTATGGAGGTGGTAAAAGAGTTCGTCGTAAAGGGTTACGTCGATGCAAGCTTAACACCTATCCGGATAGCTCTGAGTAGAGATACCGGATACGTATAATGGAGCAACAATTTAGAATAGCTCCAAGTAGAACAGTTATTTGGAATAGCTCCAAATAGAACGTGGTAGCTGCATCTAGGAGATGACATAGAGATTTGTAAAGCACACACGGATCTGAAAGGTTCAGACCCGTTGACTATAACCTCTCTCACAAGCAACATGATCAAACATAAAACTCATTGAGTGTTAATCACATAGTGATGTGAACTAGACTACTGACTCTAGTAAACTCTTGGGTATTAGTCACATGGCGATGTGACCTGTGAGTGTTAATCACATGGCGATGTGAACTAGATTATTGACTCTAGTGCAAGTGGGAGACTGTTGGAAATATGCCCTAGAGGCAATAATAAATTGATTATTATTATATTTCCTTGTTCATGATAATCGTTTATTATCCATGCTAGAATTGTATTGATAAGAAACTCAGATACATGTGTGGATACATAGACAACACCATGTCCCTAGTAAGCCTCTAGTTGACTAGCTCGTTAATCAATAGATGGTTACGGTTTCCTGACCATGGACATTGGATGTCGTTGATAACGGGATCACATCATTAGGAGAATGATGTGATGGACAAGACCCAATCCTAAGCCTAGCACAAGATCATGTAGTTCGTATGCTAAAGCTTTTCTAATGTCAAGTATCATTTCCTTAGACCATGAGATTGTGCAACTCCCGGATACCGTAGGAGTACTTTGGGTGTGCCAAACGTCACAACGTAACTGGGTGGCTATAAAGGTACACTACGGGTATCTCTGAAAGTGTCTGTTGGGTTGGCACGAATCGAGATTGGGATTTTGTCACTCCGTGTAAACGGAGAGGTATCTCTGGGCCCACTCGGTAGGACATCATCATAATGTGCACAATGTGATCAAGGGGTTGATCACGGGATGATGTGTTACGGAACGAGTAAAGAGACTTGCCGGTAACGAGATTGAACAAGGTATCAGTATACCAACGATCGAATCTCGGGCAAGTACCATACCGCTAGACAAAGGGAATTGTATACGGGATTGATTGAGTCCTTGACATCGTGGTTCATCCGATGAGATCATCGTGGAACATGTGGGAGCCAACATGGGTATCCAGATCCCGCTGTTGGTTATTGACCGGAGAACATCTCGGTCATGACTACATGTCTCCCGAACCCGTAGGGTCTACACACTTAAGGTTCGATGACGCTAGGGTTATAAAGGAAGTTTGTATGTGGTTACCGAATGTTGTTCGGAGTCCCGGATGAGATCCCGGACGTCACGAGGAGTTCCGGAATGGTCCGGAGGTAAAGATTTATATATAGGAAGTCCTGTTTCGGCCATCGGGACAAGTTTCGGGGTCATCGGTATTGTACCGGGACCACCGGAAGGGTCCCGGGGGCCCACCGGGTGGGGCCACCTGCCCCGGGGGCCACATGGGATGTAGGGGGTGCGCCTAGGCCTACATGGGCCAAGGGCACCAGCCCCTAGAGGCCCATGCGCCAAGATATAGGAAAAAGGGGAGAGTCCTAAAAGGGGAAGGCACCTCCGAGGTGCCTTGGGGAGGATGGACTCCCCCCCCCTCTTAGCCGCACCCCTTCCTTGGAGGAAGGGGCAAGGCTGCGCCTCCCCCCTCTCCCCTGCCCCTATATATAGTGGAGGGGAGGGAGGGCATCCATACCTGAGCCCTTGGCGCCTCCCTCCCTCCCGTGACACCTCCTCCTCTCCCGTAGGTGCTTGGTGGAGCCCTGCAGGATTGCCACGCTCCTCCATCACCACCACGCCGTTGTGCTGCTGCTGGATGGAGTCTTCCTCAACCTCTCCCTCTCTCCTTGCTGGATCAAGGCGTGGGAGACATCGTCGAGCTGTACGTGTGTTGAACGCGGAGGTGCCGTCCGTTCGGCACTAGGATCATCGGTGATCTGAATCACGACGAGTATGACTCCATCAACCCCGTTCACTTGAACGCTTCCGCTTAGCGATCTACAAGGGTATGTAGATGCACTCTCCTTCCCCTTGTTGCTGGTTTCTCCATAGATAGATCTTGGTGACACGTAGGAAAATTTTGAATTTATGCTACGTTCCCCAACACACGTACCCTCGTAGACCGAAAGCGAAAGCGTTATGACAACGTGGTTGATGTAGTCGTATGTCTTCACGATCTGATCGATCTTAACACCGAACGTACGGCACGTCCGTGATCGGCACACGTTTAGCTCGGGGATGTCCCTCGTATTCTTGATCCAGTTGAGGCCGAGGAAGAGTTTTGTCAGCACGACGGTGTGGTCACGGTGATGATGAAGTTACCGGCGCAGGGCTTCGCCTAAGCACTACGACGATATGACCGAGGTGTGTAACTGTGGAGGGGGGCACCACACACGGCTAAACAATGTCAGCTTGTGTGTTCTAGGGTGCCCCCCTGCCCCCGTATATAAAGGAGCAAGGGGGGAGGCCGGCCGGCCCTTGGGCGTGCCAAGGAGGGCAGGAGTCCTCCTCCTAGTGGGAGTAGGACTCCCCCTTTCCTAGTCCAACTAGGAGGGGGAAGGGGGAAGGAAGGAGAGGGAGAGGGAGAGGGAAAGAGGGGCTGCGTCCTCCTCCCCTAGTCCAATTCGGACTCCCCTTGGGGGAGGGGTGCCACCTCCTGGGCTGCTGCCCTCTCTCTCCCCTAAGGCCCACTAAGGCTCAATACTTCCCCGGGGGGTTCCGGTAACCCCTCCGACACTCTGGTTTTCTCCGAAATCACCCGGAACACTTCCGGTTTCCGAATATAGCCGTCCAATATATCAATCTTTATGTCTCGACCATTTCGAGACTTCTCGTCATGTCCATGATCACATCCGGGACTCTGAACTACCTTAGGTACATCAAAACACATAAACTCATAATACCAATCGTCATCGGACGTTAAGCGTGCGGACCCTACGAGTTCGAGAACTATGTTGACATGATCGAGACACGTCTCCGGTCAATAACTAATAGTGGAACCCAGATGCTCATATTGGTTCCTACATATCCTAGGAAGATCTTTATCGGTCAAACTGCATAAAAACATACATTGTTCCCTTTGTCATCGGTATGTTGGTTGCCCGAGATTCGATCGTCGGTATCTCAATACCTAGTTAAATCTTGTTACCGGCAAGTTTCTTTACTCGTTCCATAATACTTCATCCCGCAACTAACTCATTAGTTACAATGCTTGCAAGGCTTATAGTGATGAGAATTATCGAGAGGGCCCAGAGATACCTCTCCGAAACACGGAGTGACAAATCCTAATCGCGATCTATGCCAACCCAAGAAACACCTTCGGATACACCTATAGAGCACCTTTATAATCACCCTTTTACGTTGTGACGTTTGGTAGCACACAAAGTGCACCTCCGGTATTCGGGGGTTGCATAATCTCATAGTCTAAGGAACTTGTATAAGTCATGAAGAAAGCAGTAGCAATGAAACTAACACAATCATAATGCTAAGCTAACGGATGGGTCATGTCCATCACATCATTCTCCTAATGATGTGATCCCGTTCATCAAATGACAACACATGTCTATGGTTAGGAAACTTAACCATCTTTGATTAATGAGCTAGTCAAGTAGAGGCATACTAGGGACTATATGTTTTGTCTATGTATTCGCACATGTACTAAGTTTCCGGTTAATACAATTCTAGCATGAATAATAAACATTTATCATGAATTAAGGAAATAAATAATAACTTTATTATTGCCTCTATGGCATATTTCCTTCACTCACAAAGCATATTCATGTTCATAATCATAGGACTATTAATTATCATTAAGGATCTGAACATATGATCTTCCATCGAATAAACCAACTAGCATCAACTACAAGGAGTACTCAACACTACTAGCAACCCACAGGTACCAATCTGAGGTTTTGGAGACAAAGATCGGATACAAGAGATGAACTAGGGTTTGAAGAGGAGATGGTGTTGGTGAAGATGTTGATGGAGATTGACCCCCTCTCGATGAGAGGATCGCTGGTGATGACGATGGCTTTGATTTCCCCCTCCCGGAGGGAAGTTTCCCCGGCAGAACAGCTCCATCGGAGCCCTAGATTGGTTCTGCCCAGGTTCCACCTCGAGACGGCGGTGCTTCGTCCCAAAAGCTTCCTTCTGATTTTTTTCAGGTCAAAACACACCATATAGCAGAAGATGGGCATCGGAGGCCTGCCAAGGGGCCCACAAGGCACGGGGGCGTGCCCAGGGGGGTAGGGCGCGCCCTCCACCCTTGTGGATGGCTGGTGGCCCCCCTCTGGTGCTTTCTTCGCACAATATTTTAATTAATTCGAAAATGACTCTCCATGAAGTTTCAGGACTTTTGGAGTTGTGCAGAATAGGTCTCTAATATTTGCTCCTTTTCCAGCCCAGAATTCCAGCTGCCAACATTCTCCCTCTTCATGTAAATCTTGTAAAATAAGAGACAAAAGGCATGAGTATTGTGATATAATGTGTAACAACAATCCATAATGCAATAAATATCGATATAATAGCAAGATGCAAAATGGACGTATCAGTGCGGCGGCGGGAATCTATGATGATTGTTTTCATTATGCCTATGACTCCGTTACTACTAGATTCAAACATTGTAAGAGAGAAGGAAATAAAGTTGCTCATGAGCTTGCTAGATTAGCTAGATTTTCTTTGATTCCTCATTGGTTTGAGGAACCTCTAAATGAAATTGTAATAATCCCCACAAACGATGTATTGTTAATTTCTAATCAATAAAGCTTCCAGGTTTTTTTGCGGGATAAAGGAAGATTTCATTAACTCAATGAGGCTTCTCAGCCTCTGAAAGGTTTACAATGCAGTCTAATCTTGATCTCAACCAAACAGCAATGTGTGGGGCACTACGTCCATATGCAGCGAGCGCGTGAGTTACATTATTTTGTGATCTACTTATATGAGAAAAGGAAATCTCCCTTGATTCAACAGCTACTATTCCACGTATCTCCTCAACTAGCGCTCAGACTTGTGAGCGATTCGCCAGCTGTGCTGACAGCATCGAGACCGCGTCAGTACTATCCAACCCCACCAAGATGGGCATGTTTGTACGGTGCAAGGCCAACTGCGGTCCCTCCCTGCATGCTTCCAACTCCTCTTGGAGGCTATATTACATGTAAACAACCGCCTGCATGCTGTGAAGATGAACTCTCCTTTTTCATTTCTCAGGACCATACCAGCACCTGTTGCGCCTGTGGCCTAGACAAAACTTCCGTCGGTGTTGAGCTTTATCCAGCCGGGTGGAGGGGGCACCCACTGAAGCATTGGCTCCTTCACACCACTTGCATGTATAGGCCGGCCAACTTCATGCACAACCATTTTACCTTTCACCAAGTCTGCATGTGGGAATTGGTGGATGCTCAGCAAAGACGTGATGTACTCATGAAGAAAACGCCTAGATGCTTTTGTGGGCGGAGGAGCCCTGTCGTGGGTAATTTCATTGCTGATGTACCACGCCCGCCACATGATCATGAGGGCTACCATACGCGTTGATACATCTCCAACGTATCTATAATTTTTTATTGTTCCATGCTATTATATTATCTATTTTGGATGTTTTATATGCATTAATATACTATTTTATATCATTTTCTGGGACTAACCTATTAACCGAGTGCACAGTGCCAGTTGTTGTTTTTTCCTTGTATTTGGCTTTTTCAGAAAGGAATATCAAACGAAATCCGAACAGAATAAAACTTTCACGATGATTTTTCATGGACCAGAAGACACCCATAGGACTTGGAGAGTGGGTCAGAAGCTTCCCTAGGAGGCCAAAAGCCTCCTAGGCGCGCCCCAGGGGGCGCCCTGAGTGCTTGTGGGCCCCTCGGGAGTCCTCCAACGCTAGTTCTTGCTCTATAAATTCCCAAATATTCCCAAACCACCAGAGGCGTCCACCAAAATACTTTTCTGCCGCCGCAAGCCTCTGACTTCGTGAGATCCCATCTTGAGGCCTTCTCTGGCAATCTATCTGAGGGGGATTCGATCACAGAGGGCCTGTACATCAACGTTGCCGCCCTACCGATGATGCGTGAGTAGTTTACTAGAGACCAACGGGTCCATAGCTAGCAGCTAGATGGCTTCTTCTCTCTCTTTGATCTTCAATACAAAGTTCTCATCGACGTTTGATACGTCTCCAACGTATCTATAATTTATGAAGTATTCATGACATTATATTATCATTCTTGGATGTTTTACAATCATTTTATAGCAACTTTATATCATTTTTTGGGACTAACCTATTGACATAGTGCCCAATGCCAGTTGCTGTTTTTTCCTTGTTTTTTTACTTCGAAGGAAATTAATATCAAACGGAGTCCAAACGCAGTGAAACTTTTTGGAGAATTTCTATGGACTAGAAGACCCAGGAAGGGACAAAGAAGTACCAGAGCAGGGGGGGGAGGTGAGCACAACCCACCTAGACGCGCCCAGGAGCCCAGGTGCACCCAGGGGGGTTGTGCCCCCCTCAGTGACCTCCCACACCGGCTCTTCACCCTATAAATTGCCAAATATTCAAAAAAGCCGAGGGAAGTCGATAGATTGGAAGTTCCGCCGCCGCAAGCCTCTATAGCCACGAAAAACCAATCTAGACCCCGTTCCGGCACCTTGCCGGAGGGGGAAATCATCACTTGTGGCCATCTTGATCATCCCTATGGCCACCATGATGAGGAGGGAGTAGTCCACCCTCAGGGCTGGGGGTTTTGTCAGTGTTTTGGGAACGGGGGTCCCCAGACTTGCCTGCCTGCGACCTGCGGCGTGGCTCAAGTGGTGGCCCAGTACGACCCATCTTCATCAGCACAAGACTCAAGACCCTCACGAGGGGCCAAGCCTCGCGGGACGGACGACACTAGGCTTCCTCAGGGACGGCCTCGCCAGGCAGGCTCGCGAGGAGGCGGAGAGATCAATGCAGGGTACCTCGCGAGGTGCTCGTGACGCAAGCCATGACGATCGAGACCAGGCGGGCGCCGGCCTGCGTAGTGTCCTTGTTTCCTCTTTGGTGCAAAGGGGGCAAGCACAGGCGTGGAGTACCGAGGCATCAGGCAAAGGTTGCCATTTCAGTGAAATGAGACCAAGACCGGCGGAGCGGCAGGATGAAGGTCACCGTGGAGCCCAAGACGACGTCATCGCCAGTGCTTTTGGCAGCCGAAGACCAACTTTAGTCAGGATAACTTGTACTGGATGTTCCCCTTCGAAATGGCCGTTGTTGGCGCCCTTCCCGCTCAATATTTGGGAAGAGGCCCAGGGCCTCTATAAATAGAGCTAGCCACCATAGAGTAAGGGGATCGGATCCAGATTTTGGGAAGACTAGAGAGAGAGAGGCGATCGAACTCACCCAAGCAGTTCATCGCACCAGCTCAAGAACACCTCTCGCGAGGCTGTTCTTCCCTTGTACTGTTCATCATCAGCTCCCGAGGCAATCCACCACACCACACACTGGAGTAGCGTATTACACCACAATGGTGGCCCGAACCAGTATAAATCTCGTGTCCCTTGTGTTGTTCATCGTTTTTAGCTTAGATCTCACGAGGCGATCGGATGTAGATCGGTAGGGGAAAGATCTTCGTGCGCACCCCAGAGTTTGAACCTTAAGGGTCTGCCGGAACCCAACATCCGACATTTGGCACTCCAGGTAGGGGTGCGCCGGAATCTTTCTTCCGCTGTTCGCGTTCGATCTTCCACCATGTCCATGGCTGACGCTCACCGGGCTCGCTCCGAGCGTCGGGCTGCTCTCGCCGCCCGCGTCGCCCAGACGGCGCCCGTCGGCGGGTGCCCCCATCGTTCTCCGTCGCTTGCCGCCAACGTCGCCACCGGCCCGGCGGGGAACGAGTAGCAGGCCTTGTCTCTGCATCCTTCGGTGCGGCGGGAAGGCCGCACCGCCACCCCGTCGCTGACTCCAGCCGGTTCGTCGTCCCACGCCCGTCGCGCCACCACGGATGCGCACACCACGTTGCTCCTAGCGCGTGAGCTCCTACACTACCATCCCGTCGACGACCTCTACGAGGACTGGCTCGCTCGCATCACCGAGCTCGTTAGCGCTGCAGGGGGCTCTCCTATGCCGTCCCTCTCGCTGCCTCGCCCTCCATCCTGCGCAGGAGGCGCAGACCAGGAGGTGCCTCCGCCTCCTCCTCCCCAAGAAGGCGCCCTAGCTCCAAGGCGCGCGGCCCCGAGACGAGATCCACCGTGTTCGACACCCGCGCGACAAGAAAGGAGCTGCCAATAAATCCCTCGTCCCCAAGAAGGTGCTCGCGTGCTCCCGGCACCGGTGCGCCATGAACGCATCCCTGCCCCACCACGTCAAGACCCCGCGCTGCTCCAGGGAGCGGCGCGTGGGAACCCCCAGGAGCAAGCCCAGCATCAGCAAAGGGCTCCGGTGGCCACCGCAGGCTGCCGCGCCTTCACCGCCGAGGTACGCAGTGTCGCCTGGCCAGGCAAGTTCAAGCCTGACCTGCCTCCTCGCTACGACGACGCTGCAGACCTCGCGGACTTCCTACAGCTCTACGAGCTGGGCATCAAAGCCGCCAACGGGGACGAAAAGGTCATGGTGAACTGGTTTCCCATGGCACTCAAGGACGGTGCCCTCACCTGGCTCCTGAACCTGGCTCCTGGCACGATCTCCTCCTGGGACGAGATGCACACCCGCTTCATCACCAACTTCTAGGGCACTCGCGACCATCCATCGGCCGTGGGTGACCTGCGCCGCATCAAGCAGCAACCTGGATAGACCTTGCAGAAGTTCATCCAGCGCTTCAACAACGCCTGCCTCAAGATTCCCAGGCTGACTGAGGAGGCCATGATCTCTGCGTTCTCCGATGGCGTCCGTGACGTCAAGATGAAGGAGGAGCTGGCGATCCATGAAGATCTATGTATGTCTCTGGAGCTGTTCAACCTGGCGACCAAGTGCGCAAGGGCTGAGGAGGGACGCCTCTCCCTCCTCGAGCTCCCAGCAGCAGACCCAGAAGAGAAGAAAGCCAAGGCCAAAGACGTGAAGTGCAAGGGAGCAACTGTACTCGCAGCGGAGCCAGACACAAAGCACGGCAGGGACCAGCCGGAGTCGTCCAAGGGTAGCCGGTACTATGTGTACCACGATCTCCACACCCACAACACCAACGAATGCCAAGAGCTCAGGGCCGTACGAGAAGGCCGTGTCGGACGATGCCCCGAGCGCAACGATCGGGGCTACGGCCGAGGCGGAGCAAGAGGTGGAGGACGATGGGACGACCGTGGCCCTCGCCAAGGGTGGCGTGACCGACCTTGCGAGGACCGCTGGTAGGACCAGCCTCACGAGGGAGCTTGGAGAGATCAGCCTCACGAGGACCGCCCGCAGGGCAACGCAGGCCTTCCTCCTCTGCCACCACCTCCAAGAAGGAATGAAGACCATCATCAGGACGAGGGGGCTCGGGGCTTCCAGGACCCACGTGCGATCGCTTGCATCCTGGGCGGCGCTCAGGCCCCAGTCTCACAGTGCATCTTCAAGTAGTTTGCTCGCGAGGTGAACGCAGTCCTCCCCAAGCTTGAGGCCACGCGCCCTCTGAGGTGGTCTGCGTGCGCCATCACGTTCAACTCAAGTGCGCGGCAACGGCCGGTGTCCTCCCAATGCTTTGTTCCCCAGTCATCAGCAATGTGCAAGTCACTAGGACCCTCATTGATGGCGGAGCAGGACTCAACATTCTGTCCGTCGAGATGTTCAACAATCTCCAAGTGCCATATGATCAGCTTTAGCCAACCAAGCCTTTCTCAGGAGTCATTGATGGTTCCACTGTCCCAATAGGGCAGGTCCGCCTTCTTGTCACCTTTGGACAGCACAACAACTACCGCGCCGAGCTCATTGACTTCGACGTCGCTCACATTCGCCTGCCATACAATGCCATCCTCGGGTATCCAGCCCTGTCCAAGTTCATGGCAGTGACTCACCATGGCTACAATGTCCTCAAGATGCCAGGAAGCAGCGGGGTCATCACGGTGCCCTATGAAGAAAAGGATGCGGTGTGCTCCCTCGAGCACGCCTTCCAGGCCGCGTCGGTCGAGGACCCGGATAGCAAGAGTGGAAACCTCCCCGGAGCAGATCCCAAGAAGAAGAAGACATCACCTGGTTCAAGGCCTCAGGAGGCAGGCACCTCCGGAGGTGCCACATCTGGACATGTGCCCGTCCAAGGGGCGCCACCCTCCATCGCATAGGAAGGCATGCCCGGCGCCCTCCTCGGGTAGGGCTCAGGGGCTCTCTCCTGGGGAGTCACAAACCTTGCCAAAATCATGAGGGAGGCGCTTGGGCACCACTTGGAGGCGTGCTTCACAGCACGCTTCCCTCAGGAACGCGTAAGGAAAGAAGGACCCAGCCCTCAGGAGTTCATCACCAAGGCCGCTCAGGAGTTGGAGGAATCGAGAGTCATGCACGGCAACCACCGCCTACCCAGCATAGCTCCCCATCCGGGCGAGGATGGCGGGCTGCGCGTCTGCATCAACTACCCAGGGATCAATCGAGTCGCTTCTCAGGAGTGTTTCTGGCCTTCGCGCGTGGGGCGTTGCACGGGCCCGCCGCACAGCTATGTTCGCATGCCCTTCGGCTTGCCGAACGCGGCTGCAGCCCACCAGCGCCTGATGAGGAGCATTCTAGAAGCTCGGGAAGCTCAACATCGCGCGCTCATGGAGGAGATGGAGATGGACCTCGCCGGGCCGCCCAGACCTCCTAAGCCTCCCGAGGCTCGGAGTCCCGAGGGCTCGTGAGGATCGACTTCTTCACCCCACATCACCAACTGCTCTGACAATCGTTCTGCAACTGTATTAGGTGACTTATTTTCAGTTTTCATTTCAGCTGGGAGCGCCCTCAGGGCTGCATCATTCCCATGTCGCGTGGGTCCATCCCTACGGCATGTATCTGTTTTGCTTATGCCTTCTGCTTACCTTGTTGGGGGGCGCCCCTCGGGCTGCATCATCCCCAAGCCGCTCGGGCCTGACCCAGTGGCGTTTGCTTTCTCCGCATCTATCTAAGTTGATTTGCTTCTTCATGCTTAACCTACTCATGATTATTGGCTGCTGCCTACCATGGACCTCTCCACTCTCATGCAAAGCGCTTGCACTTTAAAAGGGGGTGCCTGAGCATCGCGACTCATGTGCTCTTACTGGCTCTCCAGCCCTCACCCCCGGCCTTGACCCACGGCATCGCGACCTGTCATGCCCCCCTCCCACACACCAGTGGAAGCACCATGCTCCGTGCTGGCTGACGACACTGCCGAGGAGCGGCTATGCCTGTACATACATGGAAGCACTATGCTCCGTGCTGGTGATAAACAACTGAGGGCAGCCCACAGATGTATCAACCTCAGGGAGCCCAGAGCTCAGTGTTTGGCACCATCGCAAAGCCTCCCCTCAGGAGTGCCGCACGAGGGGGATGGACACGGGGGCTGCGCCCGGGCCATGCCCGAGCACATGCCACCCGGCCAGGTCCCTCGGACCTGGTCATCACGCGCCCCTCCCCGCCAAGGTATGAAGACTCGTTTGAGCGTCAAGGGGGACTCCTGAGCATCGCGACTCAGGAGCCTGACTGGTCACGTAGCCCCTCACTCCTTAGTTCCAAAAGGCTAACGGCGGTTCAGGTATGCGCGGGGCCAGGCGCTGCCGACGTAGAATGACAAATCCTCTCCTTCACCCCCTCCCTATTTGCTGTTCGCGCGTCAAGGGGGACTCCTGAGCATCGCGACTCAGGAGCCTAACTTGTCACGTAGCCCCTCACTCCTTAGTCCCGTCCTGGTGATCCGGTCGGGGCTAACGGCGGCTGAGGTATGCGCGGGGCCGGGCTCTACAGACGTAGAACACAGGCAAATAGGAAGGAAATCGCAAAATCGAGCAAATCCAGAAGCAAATATTACAGACCATAAATTGTTCTTGCAATACCAGACATGAATTTAAACGCCTCCACGAGGCATGGTGCATGTTGCGGGAATCAAAGCAGGGAAAAGGCTGTGAGAGGATCACCCCTGGGCCGCGCCACCGCTCGTGGTAGAGTCGCGCTTGGCAGCCCCACCTCCTGGAGTTGCGGAGCCGGCAGCACCTCGCTTGGGTGCGGTGTTGAAGGCGCGAAACTTCGATAGCAAGGCCTCCGCTCGACCCTTGACGGCTTCAGCAGCAGTGGGGTAGCGCTTGGCATCCACGGCCTCCAGCAGGTCATCGAGGTTGGCGTCGGGGTTGCGGAGGTAGACGTGGCTGAGGATCCGCGTCAGCGCTGCGGAGGAGAGGACGCGAGCCTCGACTTCAGCCATGGGGCCGATGCCGATCACGACCTCCTCAAGCGCCTCGACGAGGAAGGGAACCAGCTTAGCGGGGCCTTCCTTGGCTCCGGCCAGTGGCTTCTCCAGGCCCCCGTCGTAGAGTGTTTTCAGCGCTACGCAGGCCCTCTCCTCGTAGAGCGTGAAGGCTGTGCGGTCTTCGGCCAGGATCTTTGCCTTGCCATCCAGTTCGAC
The DNA here is from genome assembly GCF_018294505.1 of Triticum aestivum. Lineage (NCBI taxonomy): Eukaryota > Viridiplantae > Streptophyta > Magnoliopsida > Poales > Poaceae > Triticum > Triticum aestivum. The sequence goes on along the minus strand of NC_057795.1, from coordinate 185,120,968 downwards.
CCTCTCCACCTTCAGCGCCTGCTCTAGTGTCTTCAGCCTGTCACGGTTGGCTGATAGTTTGGCGTCGCGCTCCTTGACAGTAGCCTCCCGAGCTTTCATCTCCTCCTCCTTCACCTGGTGGCCGCGAATCTCCTTGGCAATCTCATCTCGCAGCCCTTGCAATTCGCCCTCCAGCGTCTTGCAGTGGCCCTTGGCGGTAGAGGCATCCTTCAATGCCTCGTCGCGAGCGGCCATGGCCTAGGAGGTGGCTTGCTTCCCCTCCTCGGAAGCAGTCACAGCCTGGCTCAGCGTCGCTCGGACGGAGGCGTGAAAACTAGCCCAGCTGGAGACCAACTCCAGGCGCCCGGCCACCAGGCGGGGGTCCGCGCTATGGAGGTCCTCCCGCAGCCGGCTCAGTTCGTCGGCAACACAGTCCAAGGCCGCAGAGGAAGCAGAGGATACGGGAGCCGGTGGAGTAGGAGGAGAGGACGACAGCGTGATCACGGCTTGGGAGGAAGGGACCCCCTAAGCCTTGGCCACCTCGGTGACAGCATCAAGCGCAGGCACCTCCAGAGTCAGCGAGTCCACGGGGGCTGACTCCTCGCCGGAGTGTCCCTGCTGGCCTCGCGAGGACGATCGGGCAAGGAACATGCGGGCTCCGCTACCTCCCTTTCCCGCAAGTGAAGATGCGGCCGCGGCCGAGGGGCCCGCCCCAGGCGGGGTCGCCGCATCTCCCCTCAGCCTCTTCGCCGCGGGCAGCAGCCTGCCTAATGGAAGATGTCAGGTCTAGACAGCAAAAGACAGGAGCAAGGCGGAACTCAAACACTTACTGATTGACCGCTGCCGGATCCCACGGACTCTGGCCAAGCTTGAAGCCTGAAAGCCTCTTGCGGGGCTCAACCTCGGGAGGCCCAGTCGTAGGAGAAGGCGTGCCTGAAGGGCTGGAGCTGACTTCGGCCGATGCAAGGGCTGGGGTAGACCCTTGGGGGATCAGCCCGGACCTGTCCTTCCTTGGATCAGGGGCGCGTGCTCCCCCTCTCGCCTGGTGCCGGCCTCGTCATCGTCAGGCAAGGAGTGGAGGGCCCTGGACCTGCACCAGGGGGAAGTCTCCCCCGTCCCCTCAAAGGTCGCCTCCGAGTCACGCTCCTCGTCCTGTCGCCATCTCCCTCCTCTTCTCCGTTGGATTCACCGGAGGACAGGTTCACCGTTGTCGTCGTTGCCTGACCCTCAGGATCCTCCGCCGGCACCAGGCCGACCCCGTCGAAGGTGGGCATGGCGTCCACCACCAGCTCCCAGTCATCACGGAGGAACAAAGGGACCAGAGCACCCACCAGGCCTGCCACTTCCTCTCCAACCAAGTAGCGCAGGGCCACGGTCAGATCCTCGTCGCTCAGGGCGTCCAAGCTCAGGCGGAGGACGACATCCGCATCCGCGAGCCTCCACAGTGGGCGCGAGTGCGCCTGAAGAGGGGCCACCCGGTGCGATAGAAACTCCCTCAGGAGCGAGGCCCCGGTCAGCTCCGCCACCCTCAGATTGCTCGGCCTCAGGTCGGCGTTCATCTTCTCCCACATCCGCTTCGCCCGCCGGTCATCAAGCTTCGCGCGGGACCACGCCTCAACAGCCTCGGGTTGCTTTGTTGGCAGCTCCAGCAGGGGGTCGCGGCACCTGGCATCCACCATGACCCACTTGCTCCGGAATCCCTCGGCCCTCTTCCCGGCCTTCGAGATAGAGTTGGACTTGGAGTACGCAACAAAACTCGTGCACGCCGAGATATTGCCGTCGGAGACCCGGAGGGAGAAGAAGTGGCGCAGCAAGGCCACGGAGGGCGCCAACCCGACATGCGCCTCACAGTAGTAGGCGAAGATCGACAAGAGGAGAATGAAGTTGGGGTGGATATGCAGAGCATGCAACTGATACTGGCGAAGGACGGCAAGGAAGAACTCAGAGAAAGGAGGAACCAGACCAGCGATGACGACATTCATGAAGAGGGGATAGAAGGTGCTCCCCTTGTCCTCCGGCTGGGCGGAGCCAAGACGGAGCACGGTCTCCCCCATCTCGTTGATCTGCGATGCCGCCATCCGGCGCATGAGGGCGAGATTCTTCTCCGTCACATTGGGAGAGACCAGGGCCAACGAGTACCAGGCCGATGCAGCCCTAGCCGGAG